>NC_089534.1:8960676-9260676 GCF_963924715.1 Thunnus thynnus
GAAGGTGAAAGAGGGTTGGAGAGTGAGAAGGGGAAGGGGAGGAAGAGGGGAGGAGATGAAAGGTGGGGAGGGTGGGAAGGGGGAGGGGAGAGGGAGAGGGATGGGGCGTTCGAGGGTGGGAGTAGGAGAGGAGAGGAGGAGAGTGGGAGGAGGTGTTGGTGGTGATGCTGTCCTCCCGGTTGCCGGAGGTGGTGGTGTTGTTTTCCAGGGGCTGGGAAATGTTGTCTGCTGGTGGGAGGAGATGGGATGTGGCTGCCATGCTCCGGTCTTGTGGTGCCACCGGGAGGTATGCGGAGGAGGGGGTAGCCGAGGTGTGAATGGGAGGAGGTGGGAGGAGGTAGAGGGAGGGAGCATATGAACAACTGATAAGTACAAGGTTATATAAGCAATAATTAACTGATAAAAATATGACTGGACAGCTCATCGTGTGTCTCAAAGTTCAAATTTAAATAAAAAATAAGCCTTGGATTAATTTTGACATTTTGTATTTGTTATCTGGCAACACAATTGATTATAAATCAAATCTACTCCATTTCAGTGGAGATTTAGTAATGTCTTTCCAATGAAAATATATTGAGTGTCCAGTCTTTAATGCCAAAAAGCTGGTCAACACTGATTGTGTGAGGTCAGAGGGGACAATCTAGAATTTCATGTGCCAATTTTGGGAATACTTTGGTTAAATTAAATCACTGTAACAACAAAACATTGACTTTTCACTGACAGCAGTTTGTTATTTTAACCTGCATGAACACCAAGCCCAATGACCCACAACTAAAACAACAACTTTTGTAAGTTTTGTAAAGATGAATTTCTTTTGCTGCAGAGAGGACAATAAAGCATTTTCAGCTCCTTCATTCATTCTAATTTGAAGTTTAAACCAGAGCAGGAGTCTATAGCCAGTGGCTTTGTGAGGGTGTGCTTGCATAGCTGAATGCTAACATCAGCATGCTGTTCACAATGATAACACTGATGTTTAGCAGGCAATGTTTACCAAGTATAAACATCTTAGTTTAGCATGCTAACATTTACAAATTAGCAAAGTAGTGGACCAGTCGACATTGCCTATCCTAGAGCCATGCTGATAGTTTGGCTAAAGAACAAGATGGCATGAGTTTGATGGTTTTCTGGTGAAGAACTCACCACAAATATCACTGCAAAGCTTGCTCAACAATTGGAACATTTTATTGCTATTGTCGTAGGAGTGAATGGCCCTTCACTGTCCTCCAGATAGGTGAAGAGTTGTGTTAATGGAGACAAATTATTATGGACAGTTTGGGCTACAAAAGAGTGCAGCTTCTATTTCCTGAATCTGATGAGGTACAAGGCTGTGTCAGACCCGGCCATGACACCTCTGCTGATACTACAAATGTCTGAATGCAGCACCCATCAAACATCATCCCCATCAGCTACAACCTCATCTCAAAGAAATCTCTCTGGCCTGCTCCACCTTCTGACAACCACAGCTGCCACTGAATCTCAGCTTTTCCCCCTGCAGTTCACCAACAGACGATGTGAGGCTCTGCCTTCTCATTCCTGCCTGCTTTCGTTTAGCTCTCTGTAGCAGCCGCAAAACAACCCGATCAGCACTCTCTGCAATTACTGAATAGACTGAGGAAGCAGTGGCTTGATTTAGCAGACTGTGGGGACTGCCATTTTCTATTATCTTTGGGTCTGTGATGATTTATGCTGTATGTGTGCGAATGCACGTGTGCCTCTCCGAGCTCGCCTCTGTCTCTCTCTCACACACTTTCTCTTCTTCCCTTTCCTTCCTGTCTGCCTTTACCTTTCTTTCTCTCTCTTTCTCCACATGCTAATATCTCATCTTTTCTCCTGAGCGGGGCCCCTGACCCAAAGTCCACAATACCAGATGTCTGTACAAACTAAGCTGGAGGAAGTCCCGGCTACATGATATGAACATGAAAGCTAAGATGGTGTTCGATAGCCCTCGCACTGTGCTGCTGAAATAAACAATGGGATGGAGAGCTGAGATATAAGAATTCTCAGAGGATTCCCACACAAAACAAATAATTTCACTCGTGATTGTTCCATATATGGTTACATACAGTACAGAGGGGACCCCAGTGTGTTAGCTACTCAGTATCACACAGATTGCAACAATAGCAAGCTGTTCACCAGTGCCCTGGGGAAAATAGCATGTGCTGCACTCTATAATAAATCACATTTTCTATTCTGTAATTAAAGTATCTAAGTACATACAGCTAAAAACAACAGAACGCCCGGGGAAGGGCATATTATGTTAATATTCATCACCACATAGCTACGTGGCACAAAATTAAATGACAAATAACCTATATGAGCCTACAATCAAAGCAGCCTAAATACATGGTGTGTACCGCTTCCTGGTTAGGAGAGGGGAGCTGTAGAAAGACACAGAGCTGAATTTAGCCAAAAGCGTTGACATACTAAAACCCTCCAGTAGCCACAAGACCTTCCTTCCTTGCTTCTCCCCAAACCCGACCCAGCAGGCCGTGCTGTTCCAGTAATTGAGTGAGTAATGGACTTATTCCGCTGAGTGGTTCTCTGGGTGTACTCAATACTGGGATGTAAATCCTGTGGCAAATGGCAGATTAGAAGGGAAAAAAAAAAACTTAGGCGAAATAAATAAAAGCAAAAAAAGAAAGTACACAAACAAAACAAAATCCGTAGTACAATTATTCTCACGCAGTAAATTTTGGCTGAGGTCTCAGCTAGAGCTGTTTTCACAACCCCTGTTCTCTCTGTTTTTTTGGAGTTGTCTAATAGCACTGCAGCAGGAGAGCAGGGTTTGTATTCAGAGGTTTTTTCTCTGTCTTCACATTTCTTTCTGACTCCATTGCCCACCTCTTGATAGTCTCCCCGTCCAGACATACTGTTCTCCATACAGCCAGACTGAAGACTGGACTCCTGCCACACATTCCACCAGTGGGATACACTGATCGGACTAATCCCTTTTCTCCAAACGCACCATGCAGCCTAGATCCTCTAACAATTAGCTTGTACAATAAACCCATTATCCATAAATCCATCAGAGGTCCCAGCTCCAGCCCGTCCCCACCAAGTCTTCCCTTCAACACACAGCCTTCTGTGCTTTCTTGTGGTTTTCTGTCACTATTAACTAACAACACATTGAGGTTTGCATCTGGATTACCACACATCCTAATGACAGCACTCAAGTTTTCTCATCATCTCTCTATCTGTCCACATCGCTTTCATCTCCATATGAATCAATTAGTCCATTATTCTAATTTCCTCCTGTGTTTCTTCCTCTCCGCCGCCTTTTTCACTGCCCAGCGGCCACCCTGCTTAAACAGTGGGCCCACACCACACACTTCACTGGAGGAGTCGACTGATTGAAATAATCCCTTTCCTCAAAACACACCATTCTGTCCAGATCCCCTCACAATTAGCAGCCCACCGCCAGATAGCATATAGTGAAAATAAGCGGCCTCAAGTCAAAACAAACACATGCAGGCGAAGGGGTGCAGGAACCCACAGCGAGCCGCCAAGCGAAATATTTTTGGGCCGCCTTGTCATGCTGATGCTACAATGGAGATGGTAGCAGTGATCTCATCTGCTAAATATTGTTTTTGCCATGTAGGCTACAGGCTCTTTTTCCCCTTGTTCTGCACACACCAATGTGGTGTATTCTTAACGCCAGGGCTATAAATTAATGTTTTTGTGGGAGCCTGTTGCTTAGGGTTGGAAAGGGTGGGGGAGTGAAGGAAGGGGGGGGGGTAGTGGCCGGGGGCCAATTAAAATACAGATGTCTGACTGTCGGTGTAATTCCATTCAGCCATGATTTACATTTAGAACAGTCACCCAAGGCCTGCCACTCCACACTCGCACAGGAAATCGAAGCTGACTCCAACCTAATGAGAAAAGTGAACCTCCCGAACTTTTACGAGACTCTCGTCTGAAAGGAGCCTTGCAACTTTGGCCATAATATGAAAGCCCTTTCAGCTAATCACCCATTGACAGGGGAGACCAGTGCATTAGGAGCTCAGCAACCAATTTCACTTTGTGCTGCTGGTGTGAAAAATGCATGGCGGGAAAATTGCCCTTTGTTAATACTCTAACTTGGCAGCCTCTCCTAAGGATAATCTCTGTCAAATAGTTTACCTCATTCGGAGCAACATGCTCAAGCATGTACTTATTCAGGGATAAAGGATTTTATTTAGCTGAAACAAACAAAATACATTTTTGTCATTTTTATTTTATTAAAGACTGCAATAGTAGCATTTGATCCCTGTGGCTGAAACTAATGGTGTTTCCAAACCTAGAGTTTGTTTACTCTGATCTGAATCAATTGATACGTTGGAAAACTTGTTTAGTTTTCCCTTCTGTTTGTTCCAAGTGAAGTTGAATCCAAGTGAACTGAAATATATCACTAAAAAACCACACGTGAACATTCACTCTGCTCATTGGTTAGTTGTGTCTGGGGCGGGAGCATGAATGTAAACACAGGAAGAAGGTCCTGGAGAAGGTCATATCTCCCCAAATATCGAGAATGCAACATACTTTGTCACGCATGTCCAGGTCACATCTTGAGTAATTCTCTGGCTTTGCTGCTAGCAACGGTTGCAAAAAATTGCGTAGATAGGTCATACTCTCACAGAGTTTTACCTGAAAAGTAGTTTTCATTCACGGTATGTAAATTCACTCAAGAGGTTCATTTTTTTGAATGACAAGTTGTGTTCATTGTTTCATGTGTCATATTCATAATCATTTGACAGATTATTTAGTATTTAACACATCCTGAAGCAAATCAGGTTAAACTGACAGGAGTTATTGTCAGGACGATTGTAACAGCTGTTTCTTTTGTCCCTCTACAGTAACAAGCTTAAAAAAGATTATATATAACTGTAAATCACTCAATATCATTTGAAGCAATGCAATGTGTTAATGGACTGATCTACATAGGTTTGAAAAAAAAAAATACAATTGCGCATCATTACTTGTTAAGCCCTATGTTCTAGAAGTGAAATTTAATAATTTTTTATTAAGATGAAGGACATAATATGTTTACAATTACATATTAATAAGGAAATTGTTAAATAAAACATAAAAAAACAAGAATAATATAAACAATTCAAGTTTATACCATTGCATTAACACCTGTGTGTTACTCTCGTCCTTACTGATGTGGTCGCAAATAACAACGCGCAACCTCCGTTTAAAGTCATATTATACCAAAGTCGTTCCACATTAGTACAAAATAGCACCTGATATTGATAGAGCACACATGTGAGTTGTTGATCATAATGAAAACTGATTTCTGTCTGTAACTGTATCTTTTAAAATGATATTTATCTGAAAACTGTTACTCTCATCCTGGTTCTTCCCTCCATTTAAAGGGGGAGGGGTCAACGAAGAAAATGTACTTAAGAGTCTTGTCTATTTTGTCACGGTTGAGGAGGGGCCACAGAATTCAGCTGTTAACTGATGTTTCATACAAGCTAGTTTTTAACAGCAAAAGCAGTTTTTGCACATTATGTGTATTGTGGGGGAAAATCACCTGTATTAACATAGTACACCAACAAAAATCCATGTGATTATGTGCGCAGCACAGAACTACTTAATGTGGAGTTCCTCTTAAATGTGAAGTGATGGTTTGACTTTCATAGGCACTTAGCCACAATATCCATTTGGTCAGAACAAGGCCACATAAAGCACAGCGAGAACACACTGTACAGCGCTTGTCAATAACAGTAATCCTGTATATGGAAGGGAACAGGATATGCTCTGTCCACAGCAATAACTCACAACTTTCTTTACCATCAGCTGCTTTATCCCTGTCCGACAAACGCCTCGACAATCTCTCCAAAGCAGTCTTATCGTTTACACCCAACCTCCCTTGCAAATCAGCTCTGTCTTTTGATTCCCATTTTATAAAGAAAGGTCAGTACAGCAGTGATTTATAATACTTTCCCCTGTAAAGTCTACAAGGTAATCCATCAACACATACACGAAAAAAAGAGCTCCATAATAAATATTTGCCTCCTCAACAGAGTGTATACACAGGAGGGGGATTTTTCTATACACAAATAAGACTGAGAAATATATTTGAAATTCATCCAACAAAAATGTCTCCACAGGAAATTCAGCAGGCTCTTTAAATCATTTCTGAAGAATAAAGACAAAGAAAGGTCTAATTGTTTGGTTTTTCAGACATCTGTTTATTCATTTTAGAACCCCCTTTTATCTGGTTTAAAAGTCTCAAATTCAATGCATGACCGCTGCCATCATGTAGGTGTTGCCAACCATTCTTCTGTGGCTCATCCAGCTGTAATAAACAGGACACTCTCCTCGGACAATGCAGCCAGGAAGCAGGCTCTTGTCTTCTTCTCCCTGAGGAGTTCATCCAGGGCATGGTGGCACAAGCACTTTCTACCCTTCATGGTCAAGATGTGCAAGTCATGCTCAAATACACAGGAAACACACAATTCAGTTGGAATTCCAAGCTGGCCTTTGAACAATACCTCTGACCTAATCCATGGTGTAAATCATCCGGGGCTAAGGCATCATGCAGAGGACAAAGAGGGGAGAAATTAAGTGATATTTTCTTCCACACGTTTAAGGGAGGGAAGTTGCTTAGCTGAATTTTGCTGGCCCAGCCCCTAAACTTATAAAAGTATCACTAAGGGGAAACATAAAAACAGTAAAAGTTGTGGAACTTTTCCGAGCCTCTTTGTTGCTACTGCTTTTGACTTCAACAGTCTCTGCAGACATGTAGACATTACATCTTGTAAGATTTTCCCTGTGTTGCACATTCCTGCATGTGGGCGGCTTGTGGGATTAATGCAAACGGGGTACTTGTCTTATTGATCAAGGAGGAGAGCGGCTTTGTTGCCGAAAGCCAATCTCCGAACATAATACGACCCTTCAGATGGAAGAATCGAGGCCCGCTTTGGCACCGTATCCCACATCTGAGCCCTCGAGTGTGGGTCTTTTTCCCTCTCTGCTTTCCCTGTGCCATGCCACACAGCGGCGGGGAGGTGGAGACGGACAGACAGTGACAGTGGTGAGAAAGGGCGGGCGGGCAGGCGGGCGGGCAGGCGGCGGGAGGGAGGCACTTCTGAGGCAAGCCTCGTCTCTAATAAAAGGAATGATCAAACATGTTCTTTGCCTGTGAAAGAAAATATTATTCTAGAGAACGGCAGAACGGGGTGATGTAGGGGGGGAAGACCGCATTATGTGCCAATTCTGTCCTTCAATGCGATTGCTCTGATTTGGTTTCAGGGATCGTTGCGGGAAATTGAAAACAAATGTGCAGCTTTTGATGCACCACCCCTCATGGATCTTTCTCTCTCTTTATGTTTTCTTTTCAGCTTCTCTTGCTTTTTTTTTTTTTTTACGTCAATTCTCTCCTAGCTGATTCCTCGAAGATGGAAACTCGCATTCCTCATCCCACCAGAAGCAACAAGGCCACTCCAAAACACACATTTTCCCATAAACAAGTACACAAA
This sequence comes from Thunnus thynnus, assembly GCF_963924715.1. Taxonomy (NCBI): domain Eukaryota; kingdom Metazoa; phylum Chordata; class Actinopteri; order Scombriformes; family Scombridae; genus Thunnus; species Thunnus thynnus. Next base: position 8,968,143 of record NC_089534.1, read on the forward strand.
GACTTTCTCTCATCTCAGTCAAAGTCAGATGCAGTGTGCAAACAAACAGAATAACCATGGAAACAAAGTCTTTCTTCTCTCCCTCGGGACTCAAATGCGTGAGTGGTAGAATTACACTATAATTTTATTGTTGACATTCTTGAGCTGTCATGGTGACAGCCGGGGCAGGTAGCTTGAATTTTATTCAAAGTGATCATCAATTGACAACTGAAGGTCTGACATGTGGCAGCAACAGCCTGAAAAGCTTCCTCTGGTGTGCTTTCCAGTTTATTCATGCAGACGAAGATGTTTGTGCATCTATGTAATCATTGTGAACATAGTAGTTATCCTTATGCAAACACACACACTACCACAGCACACACACACACACACACACAACCAACATGCAGCTGACTCAGCAGGACGGCGGTGATGATGCGTTCTCTGAGGCAGGGACACATGTGTGCGGGAAGCTGACTGGCGTTCAGCGCACAGCGGGATGACATCATCCCCAGGGCGCTAATGATTGGGTGACCTCCTCCCGCTGGCTACGCCGCCTGCTGAGCAGATGCATAGCAGACTGTTTTCTCACACAGCCTCCTCTGTGTAACTACTGTACTTACTTTATCAACGGCATTAACTCGAGGCCCGACTCGGGAAAACCCAACGCAGCAGAGCCAAGCAGCGCTCCGCAATAGACTGTATTATCTCTGCAATCTGAATCCAATTAACAGAAAACCCACACAGAGTTCAAGTACCAGAAGGGGACAGAAGAGGAGGAGGAGTGTAGAGTGTAGGACACTGGGTATGTGTGTGTGAGGGGAGGCAGTGGTGGAAATATCCAGGGAGACGAAATAGCAGGAGAGAAACAAATCACGCCATCTTTTCTCCGTCTTATTGAGAATTCTCTTGCCCCTTTTGTGACATTCAACAATAGCTTTGTTCTCTGAGAAGGGGAAGGCGGCGAGGCTCACCTTTATCTGCTGAATTCACAATTCCCCGACGATACCAGAATGACAAGGAAGAGAATCCTTCATTTTTTTTTTTTTTTTAAATCTAATTTTTCACTCACACAGGGTCACCGGAGTAGCAGGGAATCACTCCTCGCTAGATGACTATTTGAACACTTTCAGGATGGCAGGGAAATGAAAACAAAGCCATGTTTGCATGCAAGTTTCCCCCCTTTATCCTCTTCTAATACAAGGACACAACCATCACACACAGAAGACATTGAATAGATGAGGCAGTGACAGCCTGGGCTCGACTGTGCTGCGGCAGGATATGGTAATGTGAACCAAATGAGTCTCATACGCCTGGTGAGTGGCCCTCGAGACAGATCCCTTCCTATGAAAAGGGTGTTGAAACATACGGTAATTGCTTTCAGTGTCGTTTGGCAGTGGTGCACCTCCTGACTTCAGAAGCTTTTTATAGACAGGGTAATTCTCCATTATTCTGCCAACGTTACGTCTCAAAATGAGAGGGGAGAGGATGGGGGGAAAACCGGGGCGACGGCGCACACTTAAAAACTTGAGAAGTGATAAAAACAAGATGGGAAACAGGGGAAGAAACTTCCAATGAAAATAATTCATGTGCTAGTTTGGTCATGGCACAGGAGTGGCACTGTGACTCCAGACCAAAGAGACTTTTATTTTTGCCACAACCAAATAAATAATTTTTAAAGGTGACTACACTGGGTGCCGTGTGTATGGCAATTACAGCATACTGCAAGGTGCTAAGGTAACAAACACAGGAGATAAATACAGCAAACATGGCTGCCTCCTGTCTTCTGGCTCTGAATTATTAAAGAACTGCAGGGAAAGAGCAGCTGGCGAGTCGAGTAAATGAAAAGCATTCAATGTGTATTTTCTGTAGCAGCTTTTGAACTCACCTCCTCCATATCTCTAACACACATCTGAGAATTCCTGTGTTTACCGTCTCCAGACAGAGTGAGTGTCGTCTCCTCTTCAGGGCAAACTGATTTGTGGTGAGATTTTGACACAAAATGGCTGCCACGAATCACCCGAGCAGACCGACAGGCTGCTGACGGATGAAGTGCCTCCACTCCTGTCTCACCTCCGCTTTCACATTCTCACATGCCTCACCTTGTGCAGACCACCGTTATGGTTCCAATCATAATGCAATCAGCTTCAGAATAACGTCCGTGGTTAGCACTACATCTTATCACAGCTTGAAAGAGAAAAGTCTTGCTACACGTCATAACTTACTGGCCGACCCTGTGAAATGTCACCATGTGTCACTGTGTAGAGGTTTTACCTTGAGGGATGCAGAGTCATAGTACTGAGGCAGATTGTATTATTCTAAATAGTCCTGGTTCTCAATCACTTTTTTTTTTTTTTTTTAATCTCTGCTTTCCTCTAGTGTCTACTTATGCTGAAATGACATTGAAGTATTTATTTTTTCTTTCTTTCTTTTTTTTTTTTTCATAGGATGACATCAGGAGCGGAGAGGAGAAATGCCTGGCAGCTTTCTCTGAGGCTGCGGTCATGGCTGAGTGAAGTGCAGCTCTTCCTGAAATGTAGACTTGGAGCCAGGAGGCAGTAGGAGACACAAGAAATGGCACGTTTGACTCATTTTATCAAGTTATACTGTATGACTGATGAACAGTCTTTTTTTTCTGCTGGAACTATATGTTCTATGTGATACATGTGTACAGTAAATGTCCGGAGAGGGATATGAATGTCTGTACCAAATTTCATGGTAATCCATCCTGTAGTTGTTGAAATATTTCAGTCTGGACCAAAGTGGTGGATCAACAGACCCACATGGCTGTCCACGCTGCTAAAAATGCAACAGTACGACCAATTTATGCAAACTTAAACAGTTCCTGTGAGCTAAGTAACATTTTTTTTAAACAAGTGATATTTAAACCTTTTTTCTTGGGCTGCATATGTTTTGTCACAAAGCTTAAGCTGTACATATTGCATGGTAATTTAGCAAAATATTGGATTTGGATAAATAACCTACAGTACAGTAATATATTCTGCATTCTTTTAATTTCTGAAAAGTGCTGGTATTTTAATAGGTCTTGACAACAATCTCTCAAGAGTCATTTGGAAATTTATGTTGTCCCTGGAACTGCAACTGTGTCCCAACCCAGCCACTGAAAAAACACTGTATTAGATAATCGCTGGGGTGCGTCTATTAAAGCCAAATGTGTAGAGAGACCCATGGGTGGAGATCAATTGGATAATTCAAGGGCAAACCCAGTTAAATATCTAAGAGTTATGTTTTTTTTTTAAGAGTTGGAAAATGAGAGCACCCTTAAAAGCTGAAAATAGATGATATTACACCGGATGTCAGCAAATGTCAGTACTTTGAGTGCAATGGGGGCCCAAGGCTATGCTTTTAGACTTTTCTTCAGCCAGGTTGAAAAGGAAGACAGACATTAACTCCTTCTTGTGTGCCGTAATATTACATATTCCCTCTCTTAACTGCCAAATATTAGGATGGAAATGACGGAATATTAAAAAAAAGCTTTTAAACATTTCATTCCTGTGTCATGACTGTGCAGTTCCTGATTTCCACACGGTGGTTAAGACTAAAGCAGAACAAAAATGTTAGTGGAGCACCGTAAGAGAAGTGGAAAAGTGGAACACTGTTTGTCAGAGGGATTAGCTTAACATAAACAAGGAAAATCGTGAGAGTGAGAAGCTGCTCACAAACGATTTGGCTGGCGGCTGAAGAATAAGAGTTGACCAGACCAATCAAATGCATAGCATTCAGTGGAGATGAGAAGGCTGGCCAGAGAAAGTAAATCTCTCAGGCTCATAGGATTTGACACTGATCCAGGTATGAAGATGCCAAACTATCAAAACACAGTGATTCAAAAAGCTTTTAAACATTAGAAGAAAACCACTGTTAAAAACTCAAAGTCCCCGACAGCTCATGGAAGAAATGACTCACTGCAGTGGGCTGTTTATCAGCTTTTTCTTAATTATATGCTCTTTTTTTTCTATTTTCAAATAGCAACAAGAATCTACTCCTGAAATGCTCTTTGTTACTAACAGTAAAAATAAAAATCTATTGTAAATATTATTTCCTCGCATAAATTTGAAGCCCATGTTCATAAAAGGCTGATCCCTATTTCGTCCAACAGTTGCTACAACTTCCATCATGGCTCTGCTATCTTTTCTGCAGTTTATTACTACCAAGATGCTATAAAACTCTGCAGCCCTGTTGTCACCCAAGGTGACGATTAAAATCACACAACAGCTCTGTTGCTTATGATAGACAGTCAGATCTCACAAACAGTATCATAAACATTTTCTTATCAGGTCTTGTCATTGACAGCCTCGTTCAAAGAGCTTCAGCTGCCTCTTCACTTCATACACACATTTTCATAGATAATACTGTGTGCATTCTCCTTTTGGTCCTGCTGTTTGACAAATGACAGGTTTGTTTTTGCATTTACTACAGTCTATGTATAAGTGCATTGGAATGCATACCGAGCGTTGTGTGTGTGTGGTTGAGGAGGGCGGTTTCTGCCTGCATATGTGCATGCGAGTGAGTGCTTGGGAGTATTTCTCTGCAGGAGACGTATACAAATGTGTGTGTGTGTCTGTGTGTGTATGGCACTCTGTTTCCTGTCAGGCTCTGCGGCTCCATGGAAGTCCATCAGGCAGGCAGGCAGGCAAGCAGGCAGGCAGTGCTGTGGGCTTACTGAATGTTGGTTCAGGCCTGCAGGGAGGGAGCGTTCTGGCTTCCTTAATCACAGCACAAATGCCTTTATTCATCTTCAGAACAGTGCAATTAATTTTGGTGCCGGTGTCAGAACCTTTGGGGAAATCTGACCTGTTATTGCCTCTCAGAGCTGTGCATGTTCTTTCTCTCACTCTAGGTGCCAGACAGGCATTCAAAACTAATTTTGAGGCTAATATTGTATTCACATTCACAGCTTCCAGAGACTTGCTAAAGTTTCATTGTGTATATGTACAATAGAGCTGTTCGTCCTCTGCTTTTGTATAAAAAGCCAAAACCAATATTAAAACACAATTTAAAGAACTGACTAATTGAAAAGGTATACTTATTTTAATTCCGGTAACACTCAAGTACTGCAACAATCACATTTAAAGGATAAGGCTGGTGTTATACTACTATAAATTACTATAAAAAAAATTAAATAGTAAAAAATTTCCTAAAACATGTGGGCTCTGTAGGATTTAGCAAAATACCCAAACAAATGTAAATAGTGCATTTGTTGGGGATATTTTCCGTCTTGGATTAATACATATTTGTTGCACTATTAATTTTTTCTCAGCAGTAGTATATGTGGGACTATTAAGTAATAAGTAAGTTGTATATTGCAATAAAACTGTCAACAACTGGTTTCTAAATGTGTTCAGCATACTAAACATTTGTATATAACCAGGCAGCATTTTCGCTACTACACTAAGTAATACACAGTCAAGTATTTGCAGTTGATTAACACAATCTGAAAAATGCACATATTGCAAATGTATTATTTGGTCGAACAGCGTAACCCATGTTGTGTAAATGGCTTAAATGAGCATCATCTGGAGCCTCATAATAAATCATAAACTGATGTTTTCTATTTCTAACAGAGTACATGTGCTGTAAAATAAGAAAAGGAAGAAGATAAATAAATACAGCACTCTTGCTCTCTCTACAAGAATTCCAGTTATTTTAGGTCTATGTCTGACTGCTCATGCACCATCAAAAGAAGGCCAGCCTTTAGAAATCCCCGACTTTGCCACTGCAATAAAACAAGAATGTCTGATATAAAATATCTCCATGTAAAAGTCATCATTCTGGATACAATTAAACAAAACTTTCCAAGCTTGCAAAATTTTACAAGGTTGTACTTGTGATCTTCTGGCCGAGTAGAAGCGATTCTGATACACAAGCTCTGCGAGGACCTCCAAGCTGCCGTGCTGTTTCTCAGGGTGAATCATGACAGGGATTGATTTAAATCTGAGAGAAACCAGATGCAGCCACAGCAGTTATGAATAACTGGGAGTATTAGCGGGCCCAGATTTCTGTCCATACGGCTTCAATAACTGCTATAATCATCAGTGCTCTTAATATTAAAGTGGTTCCTGAGGGTCATACAAGGTTATTAAACATGGAACGTGTTATTTATAGAACATGATATGCTGGGATTTATCAGTGCTAGTGGACATGGTTAGTGTTACTGGTTTAAACAATGAAGAGCAGTATGGACATACACTGTGCCAAGGAACATTTTATTTATTTGTTATACAGTTGTGTTAAGTTGAGTATTGGGTTCACATGATCACTTTCCCTCTCTCTCTTTTCCTGCTGTTTCAACACAGGATCTGGCAAGTACAAGGCTTTCAGCTGTGGATCAACCTCTCCCTTAAAATATAGAGCCACTGAAAGCTACTGATCTGTCTAAAAGGACGGGTTCACAATCACATAAAAACAATGTCTCCGGTCTAGCTGGGGACCTTTGTTGTATGTCATGCACTTCCCTCTTCCCTCGTTTCCTGTCTGCAACTTCAATGTTGGCAGAAAAGCACATTTGAAGAGGATCTTTTAATAGCCAGTATGAACAGGAGGACTGATTACAGTGAGGAAAAACTCTTTCAGTGTACATATGGACACCTGACTGTTGTTTTAAATCAGCAGCTCTCACAAATCACAATATCCAAAATAAGTTTGACTAAATTTGTTGACATTTAAAGTAGCCATCCATACTAACAGTACACAAAGCCAGCACAAGGGTCAACTTACCTACCCCGCCTAGCGCATAGGCTACTTAAAGTCAAAAACAAGCAACAGCAAAACCACAACAAAATGAATAACTACTTACCGCAGAGATAAATACAAGTTTAATCCACTATCAAGCAAATACAATCCCCACAGGCAGTAAACGAAGGGCTCAGTGGACCTCCGTGAAAGACGCACAGTCACTAGCAGGCTAATGGCAGCTAACACGCCTTGCCTTCAATCATGAAAACACCTCTCTGGCTGCTACTCTAGCAATAACTACCTAAAATTACCGACACACAAGACGTCTAGCACCAACAACTTCACTACCTCAGCAACTAGCAAAATATTAGACGTGCTAGCATAGTGTAAACCGAGCTGAAGGGTCCCCAAATATAGGCATCTGTTTTAGCGACACAGTTCAAACTCTGTACATTCGTCCCTCTAAACTAATACAACATACAATTCTTTGGTGACCTGAAGACATATATGCTTATTGTATGTCGCTAGCTAATTAGCTACTATAATGCAAAGCAAAAATCCACAAATAATGTTACGAGAACAACATTACCACTACCAGGCAAGACACGTGATCAAATAATACAATTATTATATTATTATTAATAACACAACCTAACAATCTTTGAAGCCTCCTTTATTAGCACAAAAATAAATTCAATCCTATTTCAAGATGTTAAATATTTGCAAGTGTTTGAAGTGTTTCGCTCAGGTCTGTTCAGGAGCCAGCAGTTGGTTTAGAGAGCTGACAGGACAAATATCAACAAGCAGGCAGGGAAAAAAAATGACTCTTCCCCCGGTGACTCCCACAGGATGTCAAGTGAGAGAGCCTGTGTGTGAGCTCGTGTGTGTAGATGTTATTGTGGATGTGCGGATTTGTGCGAGCATCTGTATGTGTGCACAAGCATGTGTGTGCATGCTGTTTATTAATGTGCACACATGTCTGCCAAACATCTGGCATCACCTCAGTGTTTGAACATTTACACAGTACACACAGGTCAAAACAACAACTGCCAAATAAGTCATTAGGAGTGAGTTTATGAAAGTAACAGCACATGTTCCCGAGAGCTAATCATTACTTACCTTCATGTGTTTCCTTCCTTCGTCTTTTACAAAAATAGCTTATGGATGACCCCATTTAGATCGACTCATCAAACAGATTTTACAGCCTCACTCCATGCGGTCGCATAATATTTACACTGTAATGGAGGGTGATCTGAAGTTTTTTGTCCAAACCCACTCTGTCTCTCTTTTCAGACAAATGATTTTCTTCACCATTGAGCACCCAAAGTGTATAAAAGAAAATTTCATCTTGCTGCTGTCATGGCACAGATCCCACTCATTCCCTCATCTCGTTCTAATTATGCCGCACTACGTATTTTAAATTGCTCCATAAAATGTGTTTCATGTAAAAAGTAAGGGCGCAGAACCCAATTAGTGCTGGAGCAAAGAGAAAGCATGCTGTTCCTGCTCAATAGAGTCAATTATAACTGGACGTGTAGGTGTATGTGTGTGTGTGTGTGTGTGTGTATGTGTGTAAGAGTGAAATGAGCCACGTGGGACTCATCTCCACCTGAATTGACAGAATCACACAGCCAGTGCCCAGGCCATATTTTCATGGGGCATTAGGAACTGGTATTTAATTGCAAGCAGATTCAGTAAATTGATTTTGATTTAAATTGACCTGCAAATGTGGCATTTAGTACTAGAGATGAGCATTAAAAAGCCCTTTAAACATACATATCTTGCTGTTGAAAGTCTTAAAGCTGTATTTCATTTTGGTTTTGTAATTTATTCCTTTCATTCTGAACCACACTGTTTTCTTTGAACTACTTTTATGTACAAGCGTTACGGTTTTGGCAATTATGTACGGGCGAAAAACATACTTGTTTATCTTTTTTGGCCATCATTTCTATCAGCAATAATAAGACCATTGTACTCAACTTGATTGTTAATTACTGATGTCTGGACAAAATTGCTGAGAAGAAATTTGGGCAGGGGAAGAAACACAATCAGACAGGTTTTAAAGAAACCCGGTTAGCCAAATTTATATGGAAGAGAAAATTTGAGAACTGGTAAAATTATTATCCAAACTGTTAGCATCCATCACAGTTTTCAAACCAACTTCCTGGTTCAGATTTGACCCACGATACTTTCTGTAGCTGTGCGCACTCTGTCAACAGGGTGATTATTACTGACATTTCAGATATGCTTACTTTCTACTTTACCTCCAAACGAAACTAAACTCTGACCACTCATATTTCCTGATCTGTTGGAGGTTGTAGTGGTGATGTCGCCATGTTTCCAATTACTTTGTTGAGTGCATGTTATTACAAGTTGTAATAAAATTTAATTTTGGCCATTTGGGGGACACAACAAGTTGTTAACAGCACAGTTTAGTTTCCAGGAGTGGATAATGTAAGGAAATGTATTAGCCAACACAATGTAACTCTATTTTAACATAATTTTTTGGAGGAAATATGTTCAAAGGATTGGTTGCTGTGAAAATCTTTCAAACAGTCTTACAAAAACTTTTCTCATGCAACAGACTGTAGCGATTTCGGATTGAAACACACACACACACACACACACACAGACCTAAACCTACAGCCACATCCAGAAAAGTTGTAGTTAGCCATTCTCAGGCTGTGCGTTGTCAAGGACTGCTTTGGCTATTGATTTCCACTCTTCAATAACTAATGTGTCTCCTGACCTTGGCTACATATTAAGAGTTTCGCCCATTTAGAGTGGAGAAGGGGAATGAAGCATCAACAACTGATTTGGCACAAACTGCCTCACAGAAGCGATTAGAGCTCCAGATTTCAATGAGCCATTTAGCCCCTTTCTTAGCTTTCGGGTGGAGTGCTCAGTGTAAGATTAATTGTTTTATCTGAGCCAGAGTGCTGGAGATGACTACTTTCCTCTTTCTCACTCTGTAGCAGTGGAGACTACTACTTCTTATGAATTTGTGCACAAAACATGATTACCATAATAGTAGCCAAATTTCAATCATGTTATCGGCATACAAATTTGTTACTTTCTAGCCTGCCAACATATTTTCTGAGGTACAAGTGTTATTATGGTCTTCTGTATTTTAACATCATGCTATAAAGATTTAACTTGGAATTTAAAAAGCCTGGCATCAAGCATAGCCATTAACAAAATATTTATTGATGTCAGCTCTTTTGTATTAAATAAAAAAATAAAGACAATTAATGCCTTCAGTTCCTTAACTCACCCTGATTGAGAGTACCTTCGCTGTTGTCCGTGAGACAGGAGCAGGTCAGTCGTGTTAATCATGTCCTTTCATTCTTTTTTCCATCTTCATTTCGCACCTCACTTCTCTCTGCCACTCCATTCGCAGGTCAACGGCACTATTGATTTACACCCCTCACCTAATCACTTAGGTAACATTTCCCTGGCGGCTGCTTTTTCCTCCCATGATTCATAGCCAAGCAGTGAAATCTCCCAGTTGCCACTAATTAAGAGTAAGGTCAGCCTTTAATCATCACCTGCTTGTGCAGTGTGAGCGACTGCCCTTGCTGATCTAACGCCTTGCTGAAAAGCTCCAATCTGCTGCAAGATGAGGCCTGTTGGTGGGGGGAAAAAAAGCATATTTTTACTTGAGCTGTGACAAATGATTATAAGTGCTGTCATTTCAGTGACTTGAAAGACATCCATTTTGTTATTGTAGGGAACGTGAGAAAAATGGAATAGAAGTACTAAGGAAAGTCTTCCTTGGATATTTTCAAGGCTTGATAATTGAAGTTGATGTGAGCAGATGCTTAACTGAATCATCTTTCTGTTTATAACCGTCTTTGCTTATTACACACACACACACACACACACACACAACACACACACACACACACACTCATCCGTATGCATATTACACTGGCTACCAAGGACCAACTCATTTCAACTGACGTTTATGTGCTATAAGTGCCACTTTGGTACTATGTGCAATGATTTAACCGCTTTCAACACAAGCCAAGAACCCCCTCTCCCCCTATACTCTGTCTCACACCCACATGCACACACATATTAGCCTATCCGCACATGGAACTCTATAATGAGTGACTGTAGGCAGAGGTTTAACCTTTAGCTGTGTGCTTGAGGAGAGAAGAGAGTGAAAGAGTGGCCTTTTTGGAGATATTTTCTATTCCAAGTGGAAGTTCTCTCTTTGCTTTTTCCTGCTCCACAGGGAGGTCAGAGGTCAGAGGTGGCCAGAGAGCCGATTATTGTTGTTGGGGGATTATTGTCACTCTTGGGACTTCCAATAAAAGCTTTGTCTCCCTACTTACAGTACAGCTTATGAGGCCACAGCTGCTCCAGCACATGTCATTAACTCCAAAATAGAGCTTATTTCACCCACACAGCCATACATGTTTGACATCTACTGTACACAACTTGCTTTGTCGTTAAGAATCCATGCAGTGTGTTATCTCTTTTCAGATAAATCCAGGTGTCATTTGGGATGTTCTACTCTATCATTTGCCATACACTATATTTGCAATTGTTCTTATTTACATTGTAGCATGCCTGGAAGTCTTCTCTTTAATAAACTGGACCTAAAATGAGAAACCATGCACTTTGAGGAAGATTCATGTTTCAGTATTTCCAAGCTTTGTATTTGGAGCTTTAAAAGTTGCTGGCAAATCCAGCTATTTGATCCAAACAAAAATGTTTTGCTGCAAACTGGGTCTACTTCAAAGTCAGAGCAGTTCAGGGAGTTTGGTCAAAAATCTCACTTCACATGTCAAGAGACCAAATATGGAGCTTTATGGAAGAACCTTGCACCAAGGGAGCCTTTACAGCCACATACAGCTGATGGTCACTGGTCATCAAAGTCAATTCCTGTATGCCAGAACAAAGAAAAAAATGGTCCACCAGTGTCCCAGTTGATCTATGCCTGTGCAGAGGGTTAATTGCAACAGGCAGAGGCAGATGACTGCAGTACACGGAGGCTGCATCCAGCTGAGGAAAGTGGCAGACATGCAGGCGGGAGAACAGGCGTGGAAGTGGTCCATCCGCTGGAGAGAGGACTTGTGATGGATGGGGTGCAGCAATGCCAGACTCCCTCCAAGAGATTGAGAGCAATTCTCTCAGTGCCAAAGTGGCAGAAACAAATGGCTGAGAGAGAGGTTGGGTCGCATTGTTATGAACTCCCAGACACTGATGCTTTTCAGGTCGTGTAGCCTCTCTGGGGGTTTTGGGAAACCTGGCTGACAGGGTAGATGGCCAGTTGGCAACCACTGTGAGTGCTGGTGGAGGCTCACATTTGCCTGTCGAGACACATCAAACCTTCCCGGCAAAGAAGAAGCCCAGACTGAGCCAATATTAAGTGCAATGGATGTCTTCATAATCAAGACCATTTGGCAATGGTTGTAGGGGAGTATTTTATTTTCCTTTCCTTTCCTTTTCCTAATTTCTTAAAGCAAAAAAAAAAGTCATATTTAAACCAGTGTTCACATGTGTTTGTTCTATGATCTTAGGAAGTTCAGCCAATTTTAAATACAAGAACAAGCTTCCCCCTAATTCTAGAAACAGCAGAGGCAAAAGTCTAGTCTCTGAAGGCATCATATGACCCACATTGAAATCTGAGTGAGAATGATTTTGTGGCTTCTGTGACAGCACCCATGGGTGACTGATGGGTGACTGCAATACATGTCTCAAGCTCAGGCCTCATAGAATCAAACAGAGTTGGTTGTAAAAGCTAAAATTACTCCTCAGAGTTAATTTTTAAATTAATATAAAACTGCCAGTTGACATTTTTGGTTCTTCTTACGCTTAAAGAGATTTATCCATTATTTCATTTAAAGTTATATTCCTTATGTTCTGGTTGATTTGGTAACGCTTAAAACATCTTAATAGTACCAGAGTTATAAAATATTTACCATTCACTGTAGCTATACACAAATATGCTTCCTCTTCAAAATGCCTGCAACATACTGTAGGCAAAATTTGTAATTTAGTCCAGTTCATGCATGCATGAATCCCTTGTGCAAGTGCATGCCGTTTGAATCCAGAAGTAGTAAATTGCACTGATAATGCAAACTACTATGAAGACAGGTACCTAAGGAGTGTAAATATATTTAATGGCTATAGCAGAATAAATGCCAGTCATGAATAGTATCGAAATTAGGTGTGATGTGATGAAAATCATGAGGATTATAACTTTAACAACTATATTAATAAACATCAGGGGAATTGGAATTTCAATTTTCAATCAAATTCAGTCCTTTAAAATGATACAGGTTCTTAACCCCAAAGGACAAACCAATTCATTATCCCAAAAAATGAAAAATCTGAAATGTACTGTGACCATTTCCAGGTGATCATCTCCCTAGCATTTCCATATTGAAAACCTATTTTATCGGATTGATTTCCCTGGGAGACTTGTCAGTTCTCATTCATTTTTCAATTTGCAACTGCATCAGTGCAGGCCCCACAGCCTGTGTTGAATCATAAAAAGGCTGTTTTCTTGGCCACTACCCTGCATCTCCACTAGAAACCTATGATCTGGCTGCCAAATCAACCATGTGATATATTGATACGATAGAGAATTGTGACAACTTAGCGACAGATAGCAGGCTGTCCAAAAAGACTGTTGTCTCTGACATAATTGTGCCCTTGGTTGATTTCATCCTTTGGTGAATGTGGGTGCTGTTTAAAAGTCTGTCCCCATTTCTTCCCCCTCTTTCTTGCTCTCAAAGACCGACAGGCTCTGAACAGCCTTTGTCTTGATGTATTAATTACGTGGCACTTCTTCTTCTACCAACGTGAACCAAAGGGGGGAAGATGGAGGCTGTTTCTTCCTCTCATCACAGCGGCAGAAGGTGCAGCAGATTAGGTGTCAGATGATATTTAATGTGAAGAGGGCCTGTCTCTTTCCCTGACATCCTCTCCTGGGTGCACTGCTGCACGGCACCGATACTCCACCGCTCTCAATCCAGGTCTCATCAAATGGCACTCAAGTCAGAGGCAGAGAGAGAAAGGGAACATGTGGCTAGGAGGAAGAACAAAGAGTGGAGGACAGAGGAAGAGGCTGAAGAGAGGAGGAGATGCGAGATGGGGAAGAGAAGTCATTAAGAGAAAGTGAAAGGAGAGAAAAAGTGAAACAGGGAACGGGAGATGTGAAGGGAATGCACGCTGGGATGGCAGGCTGGAAAAAAAGCAGCAGGCACGGGATGGAGGCATGAAGAGAAAAGATGGAGGGGGAGAGAGGGGAAGAATCACAGTTTTTTCTGTGAAAAACACTGTATGCTCAGGCTCCTTGCTGAAGCCTACAGTAGCTGAATGGTTGTGACGCTGTGGAAGATAAGAGAATGGGAAGAGGATGGCCATGGAAGAGCTGTGAAATACCCTGAGATGAAAATACCTACCCTAGGAGAGTCAGAGGAGGAAAAGAGGATGGATCTCCTCAGATGTGCTCCCTGCATGGGAACAGCAGAGGACTGGAGCTGCAAGAAAGCGTGACAGGATGCAGGCCCGCAGGTCGTGGAATCAATTTAAATGGTATCACTCCACTCCTCCTCTTTCTACTTCTCCTCCTACTTCACCTCCTTTTTTCATCTTCCACTCTTTCAGCCTCACAGACTCTCTCTTCTCTCCCTCTGCTTGCTTTATTCCACTGTTTTGTAAAGCACTGTAAGAGAGGAAGAGAATACTCCATGGTAGCAAGGAGTACAGCTTTTATTTGAACGGCAAATTTGTGGTTTTTAAACATCTGAGTGCTCTTTTTCTGCATCAATTATATTTTAAATAGTCATCAAGGGTAGCCACACACATTGATAAAGTAGGTTGTTGGTGAGTTTCTTCCTCTCCAACTTATGATTTTCTGCCTTTTTTCATGCCAGTGAATAAATATTCAGAGGGAAATAGTGATATTTCACAAAGTGTGTTTATTAACCCCAAACCAAAAGTTTAATTTAAAGCAATGAATTCGATCCGTTCTCTGCATCAACTGATATTTACAGTTCAGTTGGTATTGACGGTGAAAAAGAAAATATCAATATAGCCATACACTGACAACTGCTGGATTCATCAAAAAGTCCAATGAACTGTGATGATGGCAGCTACATCTCCCTGAAAAATCAGCACAATTCCTACCACTGTGACTGAATATTACTTAGACAAAACAAATGTTCAGGGACTCACTTGTGAGTGATTAAGCAGTTCTGACTGAACCATCGACTGAGAAGTATGCTTTAGACTCATGGTTCTTTGGTGCCCACAGGTGTAAATTTAAGAGCTGATGAACAGAATTGCTCTGGAGATAGTGATGTTGTTCGCTCCAATGACTTTTGTGATCCTTTGATATTTCATCTAGCACCACCAGCAGGTCAAAAATACCAGGTATGTAATTCTTTAGCTCATAACAGGATCACTCTAAACTGTATTCTTGTCAGCTTCAGCTTTACTTAGAGACTAAATCTAACATAGCATACTAGCATGTTAGTTACAGATAAAGCTAATGAAAAGTCGCTCATGTGCTAATATGCTAAACATTAGCATGTAAGAATGCTCAGTGCAAGCATATTGATATGTCAACATGCAAAATATTTGTTACCACACTACCTTTGTTATCATACAGACTTTATCATGTCAACATGGTAACAAGCTAATATGATGAACATTACAATACATATGCTCACTGAACTGGTGAGCTTATAAACATACTAACATGCTAATTGTTACAGTAAATCTTTAAAGTGTAACTTCAACCCCAGGTCTGAGCATGACTATATCCAGTTATTATAATAACATTAATAATAATAATAATAATAATAATGAGAGGAAGATAAAGAGTGCAACATTTAAACAAGCAAGAAAATACTAAAATCTCTCTGTCTGTGACTGTCCACAGGAGGAAATGCTGCTGGCAACCACAAAAACAACAGAAATCATCTTTGCATTTCATCCTGTAGCTCTTTAACTTTCAGTAACCGGTGCTCCACCATTACTGAACCTGTCCTCTTTAATATAAGCATGTTAACATTAATTAGTGTAACATAATGTTGACATCCTAACGTGCAGCATGCTAATGTGCTACAGTGAGCGTTATAGACTCACAGGGCTGCCATAGACTTTAAATGAGTTTATTGTTTGTATTTTAATCACCTAGAAGGTGAAGTTCAGGAATGAGGATTAAACCAAATGAATTTAGTCAGGAATTGATTTATGAGTTGAGAAATACAGTACAAAATGTAAATAATTTGTTCCAGAAATGCTAACCCAGCCAAATGGTGCTACAATAAAATCTAGTTTTTATATAAGATTTACTAAAAGTGCATGTCATGGTACAGCTAAGCTTTAACTTTGTCAAAATCTTGCTACACGAGCCACACGCTTCCAGTCAGGAGATATTTCACAGGGGAATAACACCTTTGGTGTTACAAGTGATCTGGCAGATGGTCAACTCTGATTGAATTCTGCCCCATCTCTTTCCTGCCTCCAGAAGCTTCACTGTACGTCTCACATCTTTGCCAATGCTGTCCTTTTTGTCCCATGTGGGTGAAAGGCAAAGACGAGCTGATCTACACACAAGTCGATGCCCACTAACTCCCTGCGGTTTTGGGCACTGTCCTGAAACGAAGAAATAAAATCTTTGGACTTGATGCACCTTTATTCCCTCTGACAAATGGCCTCAGACAGCCCCCGCTCTCTCTCTGGCACAACTCTGCACTGAAGTAAAACAAAGGAGAAAGGCATATTTTTGTTATGTAGTACCCTACTACTTTTTGTTTACATAATACATTTTGCTTGCATATTATTTCTTTGATATGTATTACAGTTAACAGTTGGTATATCTTGAAATATGTGCTGGTTAAATTATCGCTGAAGTGTAATAACTTTTGCATTAATTTATAATTTGGTATGATGTAGAAATGTCCTCTGTTTTAAGTAGTCTTTGAACCTCTCGGGTCATTTTTCTTCTGATGTTTATTGGGTAGCCAGGTGCCAATCTGTTATTAACAATTTGGTGCCAATCAGGCACCAATTAGAGAGGTGGGACTAGAAAGAGTGGGAAACAGTCTGATACGTTTGAAACAGGTGGAAAACAGAGATACGCTAAGTGCTGGTTTTAAGTTCAGTACAATCTGTTAAATTACTGTTGTTGATCCAAGGTAAGAGCCAGGGGTTTTATCTCAGTGTGTAACCCTGTTATAACGAGAGAGTGAGCCATGTATTAGAGCTGTTTTCAGTCAGTAATTCTACTAAACGCAACATGTGTGGACTGTTGCTAGTTAGCGATCGTCCTTGTGAGCTGGGATGAGAAGACACTGAGTGTATGTGGGAAACACATTTTGCACCAAGTGTCTGAGTGAATATGGACGCTATCTGTGGACTGTAATGATATGGACATTTATAGTTAGGAGATAGGAAATTTATGAGTGTTGGTGAATTTCTGGATAGTATGCTTCGCATGCTGTCACACATGCACTCTTTGTGATTTTGTGCATCAGTATGTGGCCATTTCTTCATGCTTACGTATGTGCTAGTGTCATTTTGTGGGTGCTCGCTGATGTGTCTGTGCACTCATGCTGGCATCAAGAGCCAGAGTCTGCCAGCAGGGCGTAGCCCTGTCTGTCCATCTGTCAAGCCTGGAGAGGTCCCACTCTGCGACTCCTGTGGCTGTCAGGGCACTTTGCCCTCCACAGTGTGTTGCTCTCCTCCCATCCCTCCCTCTCTCTTCTTCCCCTCCCCGCCTCCCCTCCTACCACCTCTCCTCCTCCTCACAGCTGCCTCCTCAGCTGTGTCCACTGGCCATCGTCCCACTCCTCGGAGCATGTCCTGTTTATCTCATAAAGTCCCGCACACACGAGCAGCAGTCACACCCGCACGCTAACACACAAGATGCACACGAATACTGTATGCATGCCGACATACTCAAATGGGCATGCACTTAAAATGAAGTCACACAGGCGCACACACACACAACCGCAGTCCACATGAAATCAACATGTATGTCTAAGAGATGCAGTTTAATCTTTTTTGTCTTTGCATGTCAACAACACTCTGTAGGTTCATCCCACCTGAAAGCAAATAACTATTCCTGTCAAACTGCTATCAACAAAACATCAGTCTCCTTCTTCCTCCATATAACTGCTGATTCTGCACTCTGACCGCTGTAGTTATGCTAAGTACAGGCGTCTCTGTTCTCAAGGCAATACACAAAGACAACAGATCAAGTTTAGCGGTGTGTAGTCTGGCACCAAACTTTGATTTTTACAATTTTTACTAATATTAAAGGGTCAGTTCGCCCCCCAAAAACATACAGTAGCTCTGGTTGTATTAGCCAAGGGATATACTGTATGTCTGAGATATTCTGCCTACGCACAACTGCACAATGGAAGTGAACAGAATTACATTTGCAGTGCTAACAGCATCTTTTTTTTTTTTTTTTTTGACAAACAAAACATATTAATTCAGTACTACAAATTAATGAAACATCTCATTATATAGTAAAGCACAACAAGTACACAGCACAAAGGAGTGGCACAATTTGGGCTCTACAGTGGCATACTTGCACTTGTTTTCACTGAATTACCCATGATTAGCTAGAGAATTTATGGAACAGGTGATAGTGTGTTAAAACACTGTAGATCATCCAATAGTAACAAGATGTAAGTGAAATCAGTCTCTCTAGGTGATTTTTTTTTACTTGCTTCCATAAGGGACAGTTCACCTAAGTTACTCACTTGCCCGTAGTGATATCTAGTCTGCTGTTTTTGTCCTTTTTGTCCATGACTTATGATATTTATCTCTGAGATTTATTTTGTCACCCCTATACAATGGATATGGGTGACATTTTGTTTATAGTGCTTGGAGCACTGAAAAATGGCACCTAAAAACTCAACAGCCGCATAGAATCAGTGACCCTGTAACTCACTGTTTTTGTAGGAACTATTTCTTCAGTAGAAAGTAGTTCTGTGGATAATCCTGAGTATCTGACATACTGTTTTTGGAAATTTGTGTTCAAAATAAATGAGAACAATCACCCAGATAGAGATGATTTCACTTGCAATTTTATGGACATTTGAATAAAATAATTATTATTGGATGATCTACATTACTTGAACACATTGTCACTTGTTTAAACAAATGTTAATTAAAACAAATGTTACAATGCATTTTTACTGGCAAACTGAACCTTCTTATTTAGCAGTAATGTGAGACCCATTGTTGAAGTTTGTGCAGCGTAATTGCTGAGCTGAGATGTTTCATCAATTGGAAAAACAGCCTATTTAAAATATTGATTTCATCAGACTCAATGAGGCATGCACATCAATTTGAGCACACATTACTGTAATGATCACTGGCACCAAACATGGAATCATAAGTATGAACACACAAGCCGAAGGATCACTTCAATTTGGAGGAGTAGCACTGCAAGGGAAAAGCAGGCAGCGAGAGTAAAACAGGTTTAATAAAGGTAGACTGACTCTGCTTTGCTTTTTTCCTTCTGTATTTAGAAAGCTCATCTCCTCCACAGCCCCAAGTAAGGAGAGCTCAGCCCCGGGCCGGAGGGAGTTTCGGTGCATTCATCTCCAAGGTAAATAAACACCCAGTGGAAAAAAAACAGAGGGGGGGGTTAATATATGGACTTACTTGCCTTAAGCATTCTTATCATTACAACAACACTATTTCCCATGGTCAGAAATCTGCGTCCCAAGCTGTGTTGTTCTGCTTAAATGAAATTTATTTCAGGGTGGAGATGCAGAGAGACGCAGTGAAGGGAAGTACACCAGCCAAATTTAACATGTCATAAATTACACACATATTCTTCGCTCAGCTTGCTTTGATTAGCAGCCTTGGCAAATATATTACATTTTCCAGCAGAGGCAAATTGGGAGACTAGTCACTGCATTGACACAATCTCACTCCCAGCGTGTTAAGAAAGCACTTCGTTAAGCTAGACTTCCCTTTGTGACGAATAGATGATGACAGGAAATTAGAATGTATGAAAACAAATTCAAATCCACAACTTTAATCTTGGTAAATACAAGACTGTTCTGTGTATTTGAGATGCATTCCTTTAATTAAGAAATTTATTGACTTCTCTATGCGCAGCGGCAGCCAAAAACTGGGCCGGGGCTGGTGTGTTTTCAGGAACGATAGCAGACTTTGAAATGCTACACTGGCTTGTCGAGATTCGCCAATCATACTGACGTCTTTCTGGCTCTGTTTCCCGACCGCAGCGTGATCATGAATCTGAGCCGGAAAACGCAGCTGGATTTGGCAGATGAAAAACTTTGAAATTGAGTTTGACAGTGTTGGAGTAGCAGTGAGTGATACTTAATACCACGGAGAGGAAAGAGAGGACAGAAGATGAGGTGAGTGATGCTGCGGCTCTAGATTGTTTGTGCCTCCATGCTGGGAGGCATTTCTGCCAGATAGAAATAAACACAAGGCTAAATGCAATGTGCACACGTACATACATGCACACTGACACACATATCATATACACGGCATGGATGGATTACTGCACAGGCCTACTTAGGACAGGTCCGGGGGCCCAAGTGGTGAGGGGTCCCCAAACCAGAACCTCTGTTTAAAGTGACTGTTATTTACTGTAATTGTCTTGTTGGAAAGTCAAAAAGCTCTGTCAAAAGTAGGGATGTCCTTATGTATTGTAAATATATTTGCTCCTGATCCATGTAATATTGAGTGTCTCCTAATCCTGTTTTGAAAATACAAAATGTATCTCTGGTTTCCTATAATATTATGTATAGTGTCCTATAGTTTGTTCAGCTTCAGAAACATTGGATCCTACTGTTCCCATAATGCAACTGAACAGCATCTTTCATTTGACCTTCCCTAACTGTGAAATGCCCTCATCTTTCAAACTCCATCCCAGTTATATAATACAGGTGTTTGGCCAAATATTTGATGGCCTAAACTGAGATACCACTGATGACATAATTAGGATCATTATCTCCCTCGAGAGCCATAGAAGACATTATACAACAGCAGTATTCTCCATGACGAGTAAACTGACCTTTCTGTGTAAAAGAGGTGGAGGGCCCCTTGAAATTATTCGAATACAACAATCTGAGAAGGAAGAAACCATCTATGTTCACAAGCACACCTTTGTATTTTTCTAAGCACACTTACAGAAAATAATCACTCATTCTGATTGATAACACTCATTACACATACTTAAATGAGCCACTGTACATAAGCACGCACGCACACACACGCAAACAGTATGAGTCAGTATCAAACAGACACACGTATTTTAAAAAAGAAAAGGAAGAACAAAAGGAAACTGGAAAATGCATTTTTCTGCACGAAATGCATGTGAATGCTGACAGCTGAAGTAAATCGCAAAGCATTGCTGAAAATGCAGAAATCTGAAATGAATTTTGCGTGAAAAAGCTGAAAGCTCAAATGCACTGCACTGCAGCTGAAAAACCTGGAAGCTGAAAAAATGTAAAACTGGCAGAACTGGAAGCTGTACTGCATTATCTTAAGAAGCTTAGAGTTTAAATAAATTGCTAGAAAAGCTGGAAGCTAAACTTTAATACTGTCAAAGCTGGAAGTTGAAATAAATTGCCTGAAAAGGCTGAAAGAATTATTATTAGATCTATTTTATTGTTTTTTATGTTTATTCTTTTTATACTGATTACATTTGTCATGTCTTATTATTGACTTGCCAGTCATCTGTAAACCTGTACAAAAGGCGCCATATAAATAAAGTTTGATTGATTGAGTTTATATGACTTAATTGGTAGTTTGTTGGTAATTATTTCTTGTGACACTATAATTAATTTTTAAAACAAAATAATAATCTAATTTTACAAAAAACTAAAAAATATCATTAATAAAGTCATCTGTCTAAAACATTGAAACCAATGAATCCACAGAAGACCTATTTCAATACATTTCAATTCAATTTCCAGATGTGATATGAAGTATGAGCTGAAGTTAACTGGAAAAATTACATGAGACAAGGTAAGTCAAAAAGTTGAAAGAGCCGCTGCAACTGCTGCTCCAGCAGCAATTTTTCAAATCTATATTGTATCAAATGCCACAGACTTATATGAGATATGAGATATGGCAGTTAGTAAGTAGTATGGTGGTGTTTCACCAATGGCCACAAGGTGGGGCTACTTCAATGTGTCGTACACAGTCTCATGAAGAAGTTTTATTTTATTCAAGACAATAGAAATGTAGAAATATCAGGTTATTATGTTATTGTAGCGTCCCCTGTAGATACATTGGATCAAATGGTACATACTCCTGCAGTGTGGCCGTATGTACAACATTCCCAGATTCAGCTGCAATCGAATTTAGCATTGAAGAGTTATGGCCTGATAAGTGCATTAAGCCACGCCTTCAAAAGTTTGGTAACCAATTACAGAGAAACAGTAAGTGATACCCAAAAACAAACTCATAAGTTTTATTCGGGGTTATCTAAATAGAAAATAACTAAAATAACTTGTCATGTATCAAATTTGGTAAAGACTGAATGAAATATGTGCCAACAGAAAATCCCAAATGGCCGAAGTTTTTTTCAGGTGCAAATGGGCGTGGCCTATATGAGCCGAATCGGTGTTGTCCAAGGAACACATTGTGTATTGTTTTGTTTTGAAAATTATATAAAATCACTGGAATATGCTAGAAAGAAGAAAACAGTCATAGCATAAATGACCTTGAAGACTTGAACATTTTGATATTTGCATGGTTTCTGTAGCTGAAAGTATGCAGAAGTAGTTAGCGATCAAAAAAACGGACGGAAGAATAATAATAAGGATTTGAAGAACAAAAGTGTGAATGTTTCAGCATTCACACTAATAAATAAAGCTTTGAAGAATAAAAGTGTGAATGCTTGTCAGAATTCACATTAATTAATTAAACATCAAGCAGAGTGAAAAAGACGTCACGCTCTACCTTTCAGCTTGAGTGAAGACATTTTGTGTCACTTTCCTGCTAACTTTCATCTCCAGATTCACACATCTATACACACTGCCGCAGACACACACACACACGCACACACACACCACACGCATACACATGACTTCTTGTAATTTCTGCTCTTTTGTATTTCTATCCACTTGAGTGTTACTAATAGAAAGAAAATGAGTAGCAAGTCGAAAGAGCTTTGAAGTTTGCCAGCAATAATTGAGATGATTGATAGTTAGGTTTCTAAATAGCAGGATATTGCATCTAGAGCGTAGAATAACAATGTGAAACAGCATTAGGGAGAAAACGCAATCATGGTTTTCCTCACTGTTCAGATGCTGTGAAGGCTGCACAGGCACATGTACAGATGCATATGCTTGTAAAGTCCTCTGCACAGCAACATGCAAGCCCTGACAAACACTCAAGACATACACATATAAACACAAGTAAATAAACTGGAAAGAATAGGAGAAGCCACAAAGTGCATAGATAACTAAATCAGTAAATAATATAATACATTTGTTCCTGGTGAGATGGGTTCTTTGGAGGATAAGGCTCACAGTGGTTGCCATCTGAGAGATGAGAAAAAAGGGAGTGAGAGAAAAAAAAAAAAGTCTGAAGGGAGAGAATAAGCACAGCTCATCAGCTCGGTTGAGATTGTAGCTTGGAGGGGAGAGATAAAGCCATTTTGGCACAGTAAAATCATGCATCCATCACAATGCTTATCGGTCACTTGGGAAAGGTGCCTAAAATAAATCGTCAACTGCAGCGTCAATAGCTCAGAGCCAGACAACGGGAGGCAGTGGAGCAGTGCTCTCTGCTTGTTTGAACAGTGTGACTTATTTGGAGGGCAATCAAACAGAATGGAGATATTTATAATGTGAGCTCACTTCATATCTAGCCAGATATGAGATATGAAGGAGCAGTGATGGCTTCCAGATTCTTAAGGAGTGAGCAGGGGAAAAGGTGAAGAAGATTGCCATTTCTATAAGACAACTGACAACCTCTTCATCTTGTCTGCTCATCCCGCTGAGACCACGTGTTGGTCAAAGGTTCAGCTACATCTGAGATTGTCTACACACAGTAATAAATAGGAGACCTGCTGCTCTACAGCATTCACAGCTGTTGATGTCAGGTTTCAGTTCAGTTCAGCTAAACGTGTTCAGCTCAGGTGAAAGGGTCAGTTTAGGGACTGCTTTCAGCCCAGTAGCCAGAATAAAATGTTGGCATTGTATGTTTCTGCAAACCACAGATACATTGAATCTCTGTGTTTCAATACGTTTAATATGTAGCATATCAACATTTCTACAATACGTAGCACAGGGAAAGTGACGTAGTTCAGATGACATCTATATGAGCTGACTTTCTTATGAGGAGGAGGAGGGGTTGTGTAGTTGGCTAGAGACTTAAATGAAAGAAAGTTAGAAAAGCAAAGTTGGAAGACCACTGTTTGAGACCACTGCCCGCTTCATGTTTCAACTGACAAAACTGGGTATTTTTAGCATGACGTTGGGCCATTTGCAGCCGTTTTTCTGGCGACAAAACCGGGTATTTTAACCCAAACCATGATCTTTTCCTTACCCTAACTAAGTGGTTTTTGTGCCTCAACCTAACCAGACCTTAACCACAGTGTTGTCACTTCATAAAACATAAGTATTCAACTGATAATGGCCATTTAATGCAGTGTTGATCATGATCAACGTATCCGTGGTTTGCAGGAATGTACAAAGCCAATGTTTTATTCTGGAGATTGGGTTGCTGCTTTAGACCAAATACGGTGAAGGGGAATAGAATTTACATTAAAAAAGTATGTATGAAAAACTAAGCAGTAAATTGTTTTTTCTAGACGCAATGTATTGGTAAATCAGGATAATCTACAGATTACAGAACAAACAGTTTTTGGCATTTTCTGCCTTCATTTGAAAATAATATGTTGAAAACTGTCCACTAGACGTCTTCAACAAAAGGCATGAAAGAATCTTTTGGCTAAATGTTGAAATTGTCAATCATTGTCACCGAACAATTCAGTGACTTTTAGCAATTTAGCTTCCCATAGTGAGTGAAAGCACTGTTGTCAGCTCATTCGTTATTCATAGTATGATAATTTAAAGCTCAAATTAGACAGTGAAAGCTACAGAAACAGCCATGATGTTATAACTCAGTTTCAAATAGGTGGCTGCTGGTCAGATAAACAGTGTTTGTATTGACCAGGTTTTGTAGTGAACTGAACATAACAAGTTGAACCAGCAAGTGACAGAATTTATGTCTGAACTGTCAGAATCAACGCACATCACACCATTAATAGCGATGATGTGTTCACGTACTGAGATGCATTTGAATGGTGACGCAGAAGTTTAAGTTAGAAATAAGGTGAGCAAAGTACATAGTGACTACGAATCTATGAAATTATTTGTAATTTTCACCTGTTAGTTGTCCTCAATAAAGTCTTATCAAGGACATTTCCAGTTTATTACAATTTAGGTCTTTGTTTTTGTAATTTTGGACATCATTCCTATCGGTAATAATAACAATGCACTGGACATGTCAAAGAGCCCCTCCAGACATTTTTTTCAGACATAAAAATCCTCTGCTTGTAAGTGTCTGATAAGGTTTTTCCTCAAAAAAGATCAATAGCCTCATTAAAAATTCTTAAAATAAGGTCTCCTCCTTCACCCCCATTGAAAAATCTATTAAATCTATGAAAATGAAAA
Organism: Thunnus thynnus; assembly: GCF_963924715.1. Taxonomy (NCBI): domain Eukaryota; kingdom Metazoa; phylum Chordata; class Actinopteri; order Scombriformes; family Scombridae; genus Thunnus; species Thunnus thynnus. Next base: position 8,993,474 of record NC_089534.1, read on the forward strand.
CATTTCAAGTTTTAAAAGTCCAAGAAACATGAGCCATCAGATGATCATACAGGACCCTGGTTAAACATTTTACCTGCATACTTTTACATGCCGACATTTCATGTGCACTTCCTTTCAGTTGTACTGTGTTTCCATTTTTGTGAATCACAGTAAAATGGTTCAGATAATCTAGCTAAACTGTTGGTTTGTTTAAACCAGGTCTCAATTCTCTTGTGTTCCTTCCCCCACTGAAGCACCACATTTGCAAACGCAGTTATTACTTTGGTGAGAAAAACATTGTTATAGCTGATAGAAATTGTGACCCAAGGTGTATGAAAGAAGAATTTTCTTGTGAGCGCACTGGATAAGAGATTGTTCCCCTCCTTGGTATTAGGTTTGTAAAAAAGTGTTTTAGCAGTGGATATCCAAAAAGCTTTGCCAATAAACTGAAACTATGCAAGCTACCATTAAGGCTAACTGCAAATAATATTTTTTATAGTAATTTAGGGGGTCGGACCCTTTAAATACAAAAACAAGAATCTATTTCAGCCATGATTAAATGACAACGTCTATCAAATGTTAATACCGTTTTTTTATCTCTCATATTACGAATGCAGGTCAGAGTTGATGCAATAGCTTAAGCATCACCACAGAGATGAAAATAGTACATTGTTTGCTGTCTCTTGGCCTGTGGATTTTGCTGCACACACACAACCCATCACACCAAGTGCTTTTTTTTTTTTTTTGTTTAGTACACATGCTGCCTTCTATTTTCATATTGGCAGTGGGAGCAAATCTGCTCTGTGGGGATTGAAACATTGGCCTTGGAGAGCTGCGCTAGCTACGAAGACAGACGGTAATCCTCCGGCAAACCCCAGCTCATCCCAGTCCATCATTACATCTCTGTGACCTAGAGCGCTGCTTCCGACGCGCTCCCCTCCCCACCCTCTTCCTTTGCCCTCTCAGAGAGAGAGATGAGGCTTCCCTCAACCTTATTACCATTTCAAAGATCTCCCACAAAATCAGTCCACATGGCCCCGCATTAGACTAGTGGCAGGGGGCACAGCGCTCTCCGATTCCAAATGTCTCTGAAAGTTAAGACACTGGGAGGCGAAGCAATATTTTGTTGCTATCCAGCCAAACACGGACAAGTATTCCTGACCCGACTTCAAAGTTACAGTGGGGAGTGAGGCAAGGCTGAACCGTCACGCCCTGACTATACTGCAATCTGGGCCAATAAAGAAACACATATACAGATTGACTGAAAGGAAAGGGTTTAATGATTTGCTCTTTCCATGATTCAGTACTTTGTTGTTGCAGCACTCCGTTTTCTATAGTGGCCTCTATAGAAGTAATTTTGTTGGCTATGAATGCACATTAAATGTAAGTTAATTTGTTGGCGCTCACTTTAACTTTAATTTAAGCTGTTATCCCATTGACAGTGTAAGTGGTTACATCGTGTCTGGCCTGCATTTTGATCAGGAAGAAATGCGATTTTCCCCTACAGAACTAGCACTTTAATGACATTTAGGGAAGATTGCTCTATTCTCAGTTGTCACAAACAGCGCCGCAGTGACTGATCTGTTTTCAGAGCCGAGCTGAAACGTGAAAATAAAAACTCAACAATGACTGAAACTCTCCTGTGAAACTACAGCCATCAAGGTGAAGTTCTGAGAATTTCTTCCAAAAAATACAAAAAACCCCCAAAAAACCCACTAAAAAAGTTCACCTTGTTACTTCAAAAGCACCTCTCTCAACACACTGCGGCGATGTGATTTCATATTAAAGAAATACCACAAAAACGTGTCCATTTATTTTTCAATTCCAAAGGCATGAAACATTGGTGAGGGGATAAATAATGCTGACGCTTCTTTGCTTTGTGCAAGGGCATTCTTTCCATCTGGAGTGTGATTGAAAAGCCCCAGTGCCCCAGGTTCAAAGCACTATTACATGGCACTGTGTCTGGGTTTTTCATCTCAGATGGGTATCTGGGGGCTGACACTGAGACAGATAGGATATCAGAGCCAAGGATGATACAAGGATCGCCTCTGAAAATCAATCGGCAGACAGTCCTACATTGGTCTCGCCTATTTATTTCTGCATTGCTCTGTGCGAGGCCCTTCATCAGTGCGGGCTTCTGCAGAAAGTCCAACATATAAAACGAGTTCTGATCCCACAGAGACAGACGGAGAGAGAGGGAGAGAGAGAGAGAGAGAGAGAGAGGCATGTGACATCCTATTTTTTACCACCATATTGCCAGCACCTCAAGCCATGATCACTACACAGAGAAAAATAGATATGCACATGCAGAATACAGTATTATAGTAATGGCTGTATCAGTATAACTTCTTATGCAGAGATCATTCCTATATATTTCGTATATTCAGTTACTCATATTTTCACTTTGGAGAAAACCTTTTCTGAATTTTACACATGAATGGTGACAGCTGCTTTCTAATGCAGGGAATATGATGATTTTGTGTTTCTGTATTCTTATTGAGCTGAAAGGTCCGCATGAACTCTATAGGGCTTACAGACGTCTATATCAGTGGTTCCCAACCTGCAGTTGGGACACCCCAAGGGGTTGCAAGATTAATCAGAGGGGACACATGATAATTACCAAAACAGGACAGAATTCCTCATATTTCTTTTATACAAATTTGTATTTTTCAGACTTCTTCTATAACTATTTAAACAATCTGAGAAAGAAGCATCACTCTTTATTTGACAAGGGGTTGCGAGTTGACACTGCTTTGCTTTAAAAGTAGTAAAAAGTACTTTCTTTATAGCTTATGTTGTTCATGGTACATATTCTTAAGCATTATCAGTCTAATGAAATCCACTCATCTTTTATCATGAACTCAATGTGATTAGTTAAGTTTGTCAATTTCAAATCAGGTCAAATTAAATCATCAAGTTATCACATTTAGAACCACTGTAACACTTCATAACACATCATAATTTCAGTATTTTTAACTATTGTAAAATATTGTTGATAATGTAGAGTAATGTAACCTGACATGGTTAGTTAATTGAAACAAATTATTATTCTCTTAAGTCATAAAACTAAAGCGAGACTATGTAACTTTTGAGAGAAGAAATTCTTCCTCTTACAAATGTAAAGATGAATTAATATGAAATAAAACACACTCTTGCTCACCTCAGTACACACTGAGGTGTTGCTGCTACAGCATTTTTTAATCTGGTATGACCAGTAGCGTATGGTTGCTAATGTCGGCTACTGTTGTGTTACCGCTGTGTTAGAGACATTATTGAGTCAGTTCACTGATGTGTTGACTCTACTTGTATATTGATATACTGTGTTTTAGCATTTACCATTGGTGTCACTTGGGACCACAGTGGTTGTTGTTTAGCAAAAGTTACACACTATAGTCTCAAGTTGGTTAAAAACATTATTAGCTTCTTTGCATTGTTCTCAGCATGCACTAATTAAATTCTCCAGAATTGTATTATTTGATGACAGTTACATGATTGAGGTTTGTAACCAGTATGTGTCCTTTACGACAAGTATCTCAAGTATTTTATACATGCGTTATAAATCATCCGTGTGGAACACATGGCATCAGACTAGATTTATAAAATATTTAAAAAACAAACAATAATGCTTATCAGTATAACTAAACATTGGTTGGATTTAATTTCTTAAGTTTGTTTAGCTTATTTTAATTTTTAAGTTCAGTTTGACAAAGACTACTGATTCTCTACAGCTGCAGTATACAGTAACAGAATACAACGAGGTTACACCTCCTTTCTTTTGGTTGCTGGAGGTCACTAGTGGAAATAACTGAGGCAGACTGAAGGATACAACAAAAATATTAGGCTTTTTGCTACCTTTATTCAGGAGCGTGATCTTTCAATTTGAGTTATTGATTTCACGTTCAGATATTGTAATCCTTTGCCTCAAAACCCTTCCCTTGCACTCAAATAGCCCCTGCTTGCGTGCAAATTTGCTCTGCTTCTGCACAAACTGTATGCTTGCACTCAGATATATTGTTGCTTGCACAGATTTCCTTCTCCAGCTTTAGCCCTTCTCCTCACAAACAGGCTGCTTCTGTGCGCTCGTGAAACGTCTGTTCTCAGAACAACAAAAGTAACCAGCAAACACATTAAGACAGTAGAAAACAAAATTAACTTCAATGAGCTACTACTTTTGTAAAACGCAATTGGTGAGGTTGTGTATTGTGCAGTTATATCAGGTGTCTTCCTTCTCCTCAGATGCTGTTTACTGTTGCTTATTGAAAGTTACTTTTGTTTTCTGCTGCCTTAATGTGTTAGCTGGTTACTTTTGCTGTTGGAACTTTTCCCATTCCTAAACAATGAAATAGGGATTAAAAAAAAAAAAGAGACACAGCGGCATCCATTTTGTTGTTAGTTGCCTAGCAGCAGTGTTCACATAATGTGCCGCAAATATGACTTAATCAATTCAATTTGAAGGAAAATATATCACCTTTAAAATAAAAACGACTCCCACTAGACTCTCGCTCCTGAGTCATGAAGGTAACGTTGTTTTCTCCTCTAGCACAGTGATGGGATGCTGGTGTGCTATACGGCTACTATTATATGTAGCTATTATAGTAAAAGAAGAAGGGCGCTGGTATATATATTAACTGTCCAGGGACCTGTTCCAGAAGTTGTACAAGAAAGCAAGGGAAGTACATTTAATAAAGTCCTGAAGGGCAGGAGTGGATGAACCCATTTAAAGAGTGACTGCCCGAATGGGACGCTCTAAGAGGTAAAATGAACACGCCCGCAAGGAGGCAGGGATCATTTCATTGGTCAACACTAAGGATGGGAATCAAGAACCAGTTCCAGTTGAGAACTGATTCCAAATTGTCCACTTCACTGGAATTATTTGCCTCCGAGCTTATCAGTTCCTCTTATCGATGCCCAGGCATGTGATGTTGATGGAATGAAAAAGGCAGAACCAAACTGCGAAAACATTGCAGCCTCCAGACTGTTTACAGAGCACACACGCTAGAGTTATCTTCGGTTATCTTGTAATTCATCTTCAAAACAGGCAGCGGTTGCAAGCATTTTTTGATTAATTGAGTAAATAATTACCTTTGCAAGACGAACATGAAGTACACTGTGAACTTTAGACGCCGTCACTCAGAGACTAACGTTAGCAGAGATCAGCAGTAACAAACGAGACCGGCTGACCAACACACACTGCGGTATTAAACAACTTAAACTAACTCTGAGGTGAGAAAAAGAAGAGAATAGAAAATAAGAAGAAAATAAATCCGTGCTCAGTCTGTTTCACCACAAATACACTGCGACCGTTCATCGTCTTGGACAATGATTGCTTTCCCCTGTGCTAATGGTGCAGCAGAGAGGCTGCCCTCCACTGCTGGAGACATGATGTTAACACAGAAGAGCGCTCCCCCTCCCCTTCATTTTGTTATTCTCATGCAGGCAGAAGACCGTAAGATGCTTTCAAATTAATCAATTCATTAATTAATGCAGTTAACCTTTGGTTGCGGACTATTTATCTTATCTACCAGTTAGGTTTCATATATTCATCAGCATGCAAGACCATTGATAAACAGTGGCGATAATAAAACAGTTGCGTTGACACTGAAACCCTGTGTAGGCCTACTTTTTTCCACACAGAAAAATGAGCAGGAATCGATAAGGGAATCGATAAAGAATCGGACCAATGAGCATAATCGATAATGGCACCGGTATCAATAAGATCTTAACAGTTCCCATCCCTAGTCAACACGACACCTGGCCTTCTACTGGTTGGGGAATTTCGACAGGGTTGTTGCACAAAAAATCCGAGAGCAGAGCAGAGAAGTAGCCTGAGTGCGAAGAGAAGGGCTGAAGCTGGAGCAGGAAATCTGTGCAATATACCTGAGTTCAAACACACAGTTTGAGCAGAAGCACAGCAAATCTGCATGCAAGCAGGCGCTATTTGAGTGCAAGGGCAGGGTTTTCAGGGAAAGAATTACGAAATCTGAACATGCAAATCAATTACTCATGCTCTCAAATTAAAAGACCAAGCTGTTGAGTCAAGATAGGGAAAAAAACCTGTACAAAAAACTCTTACATCACTTCATTATACTGTAAATGATAATACTGCAAGCTTTATGACAGTGTAATGCTGTTCAATGGTGAATACTTGACTAATTTTAGGAGCCTTTTTGTGGGGATTCTAGCTCTGCAGGTCAACAGCAGTTTTTCTTAGACTTCCACCTTTACGCCCCTTTTGGAAGAAAGCTGTCTGTAAAGCAAGGATGTAAAGCCTTCGCTGCTGACAATGTGACCTTTAAAATTTCAGGAAAAAATTGCGGAAATATTCTTCACTCTGCAACGCATTACATCTAAAGGTTAACGACAGCACACTCCATCTATTCGTCCCACAAGCTCTCCTTCCATCTCTACGCTTGGCGGTGGTCCAAGCAGAAAAAAAACTGAAGTCGGCATTGCAAACTAAACACTTCAACTTGTGGAGAATTAACAGGATTAATCATCTTCCAGACAACTCAGGCAAATGAATAAATAGGAAAAAGCGTCTTGGCAGGTGCTTATGAGTGAGGAGAAACGTAACAGGTTGCTGAACCTCGTTAACTGCCTTGAAACACAACACCAACAAACAGACTTGTGTAGGTTAATTGAGAAGCTTGGAGAAGCTATAGGCACACAGCAGAAAAATGGATGGATTAGCCGCTTACACTTGGTGTGTTAAAACCCTTATTTCTCCTCTAATACCCATTTCAGGCTCAAGCTTTGCTCAACAAGGTCTTTCCTGTTAATAACTCTTCAGCATGACGGAAGAGTAGTCATTGTGGTTTAGATAGTGCAGAGAAGACAAGATTGATTAGAATAAATCATAGTTTATTTTGAATCAGAGGAAGAATGCAGACAAAATACATGTATGACCAGTTATTTTCTTTTCTTTCTTTTTTATAATATATAAATAATATACAACTTTACATAATCTAATATAAAAAAAAACATTCTCCAAATGGTATGTTAATGCAATTCAGGTTTATTTTATAATGCAATTATAATATTGACTAAATTTAATTCAAAGTCTCATTATTTCATAAACTATTCTGCTTGTGTGGTCATTCATTTAAAAGATAATTTTTTTCCTCTCACAGTTTTATTTTTTAATCATGAATAATAGAGACATTCTAAGGGAAAACAAATCTATTCTTTCCTTTTTAATCAATGGTTCAGTAATAATATTTTATTGGTTAGTCAAACTTTTTAAACTAGATGGTCAACTTTACAACTATGTTGGATTTATTTGACATTATAAGATCCACGTTTCCCTGCAGGAATTTTTATGTATTATGTATCGAGTTTTTTATGTTGTCCCCTCAGGTCTTGTTTCAGTTTTTTAATATTATAAGGCAAATGGAAATCACTATCTATTGTTTTGTGCAATTGAAACAGCTTGATCTGTCAGTTCTCTCAGCAAGATAGTGTATTATGAGTACAACTTCTGTCGTATTCAAATGGTCCAATTTTCTTGTGAAAATATACTGGGACAGAGTTTGGTTTGTTGCTTTGGTTTATCTTGACTAACAAAGACAAACGTGATGTTAATGTGAATTGTACTTTTTTGTGGAGAACCCAGAGAAACAGTTGCAGTAGTTTTGGTCTGGCCTACATTCAACACAGCTCCGGGGACAAACAGTTGCTTATCTCATCTACCTTCAGCTTACATTACTAGAAAATTGTGTTGTTTGGATTTACGAAGGAATCCTTGCTCTTAATTTACCTTTTTAAGCAAATTTTACATAAGTCAGAATTTACAAGGAAGAAGCCCTTTTGAGCTGAGTATATACATCAAACACTACGTTTCATCTACAGCTAAATGTATGAACAAAACAGCTCTTTTAACACCTGTAAGCTTCTCAATGTTTTCATTTAATCATTATTATTTTCTTTCTTTATTTTATCATGCTAATCCGCCTGGTGAGTTTATATGCACAAGTTGTCTATTGAAGTTATATTGTTGTTTACTTGCTATACAGCTGTTATATATATTTATTTCAATAAAATTAAATGTAAATTCTAAACACCTTTTGTGTCTACCACTAGTTAACTGAGATAATTTAATTTTATTTATCCCCATGTGGCTTCTTTTTTTCGACTTAAATCCAGCATTTTGCATTTGAAATGGAATGATGACTTTGAGGGCTGACTTTCCATCTGTAAGGGTGTTTGAGGGTGTTACACATCATTACCAGTGGTAACCAACGTACGTCAAACATACAAAAAAATGCAACAAACAAGCTTTTTATGGTCAAACAGTTGATTGCTACATCACTTTAATCCAACTGACCACGTCTTTAAACTAGATGAAGACCTCAATTAAGGCACAACCGCAAATTAAAGCTGAACGTTGGCACATTAACCTTATAGTCAGTGTTTCATTTCAAATCCAGTGTGCTGGTTAGCAGAGCCAAAACAACAACCATGTGTCAGTTATGTCAATAAATGTCAGTGGTAAAACTGAAACAGAGCCTTGACAGTATATAACTGCACACACGTCTCTTGTGTATCCGTTATGACAAAGTCAATAGCAGCGTTTACATGAACATGTGATGTCCTGTCTGCCGGGTCTTGTTCAGGCTCCAGTCTTATTGGGGTTAAAGCATCTACATGAACCAGTGATACCTCCAAATGCCCCTCCCTCTTAGCATCAATAAACCGGATAACAGAACGCTCCTTTATAGGCGTCCTATTCAGAGACTGAATGGTCTCCCAACAAAAAGGTAAAAAAGGAAAAGATAGTTCTGTAGCACATTTGTTGCCCTTTAATTGTTTTGCTTGTCTAATCTTGTGGTAAATTTGTGTATGTCTGTATGAAAATAATTGTGTGAACTTTTACCAGTGTGGACCATAAAAAGCCCCATATTTAGCATTTAGCAGGTGTATATAAACAGGTAGGAAATGGTTTATAAAATACTATAATGTGGTTGTAAGCAGATATGAAGACAATTTTAAGTATTTACTAATGCATTTGTGACCAACTGAAATATTAGATAAGAAGATGGATGTTTGATAATATAAACATGAAATATGAGGTATTATTGCGTGTATTATTGAAGCAGTTATTACACGATTTCTATTTACAACTGAAGAACCTATTTATTTTAAAAGTCCTTCTTCACTCTCTATGACAACTGAGCAAATATCCACTGATAAAAGCCATGAAATGTGGCTGAAAGCCCTTGGAGAAATCAGTAAATGGGGTTAAAGTAAAGTGCTACACCAAAAGAATTTCACCGACAAGAAGGACATTGTGTTTTGTGGTTTATTGTGAAAGTGAATAGTTTTAATGGGAAACTGCTACTTTATGTGATAAGATTTTGTTTTTAATGCTTTTTCAAAAATTGATTTAATGGATACAAATTCAGTCTGACACTATTCTTTATGGGAATATGCAATCCAATCAGCATTTTCTTGTTTTCTTCCTTGTTTATCTGGACAACAGTTAATTAGACTGTGAGGTATGAAACAAAGAGAAACCTGCGGTGGGTTTGATCCTAAAGGGCTCGCATGTGTTCCCAGATGCAGGGAAATGTATCTGGGTGGAGATAATGATTGTTTATGTGAAATTTATATTATATAGTATATGAAGCAATAACAGGAAAGACTGACTTCAGCTGACTCTGCCATTACATATGCTTTTGACTGTGGTCTCTCATCACTCACTCTAAGAAAGTACTGGCGGTCGGCTTTAAAGGCTAACTCAGCATGATATGACTGCCATATTATACAGACCCTGGAACAGCTTGGTGGATTGTATTGCCTTACACTGAAAATTCCCTTTGACCTTGAGAGGATCTGGGATAGGCTGATAGGTATGCATCTGTCAGTGGATGGTATAGTATGCCCAAAATTTCACTGCTTCTGCTTATATTGGAGGACATTTCTTTCCCTTTATGGAGTAAAGCATTATAGGTGAAATGATACCACACTACTGACATAAGTAGTAAAACTCTGCATTCATGGTTCTTTCTTCTCTTTCTCAGACTCATGCAGTGTTCTCCCAACCACACCGTACAGACAAAAACCACACACACAATTATTATCACAGCTTTGCAGAGACAGCAAAGCAGCTGCAGTTTCACTTGATCTTTTATAATGGGAACAGCAGCACAAAGTCAGCAATGACATCTCAGCTCACAACGCCATTTCAACACTTCCCGTAGCATGACCCCAGAGTTGCTGAGAAAACTCTAACTCTGGTTTTTAGTGGAAAAAATGTTTAAAGATTAAATTATACACCGCCAATTACAGACGCAGTAGGGGATTCTGTTGAGCAGTGATTGACATTTACAGAATGTGACCATCTTGCCAGCTGTAGATTTTGTATCACAGAGGATCCAAAAGACCGCAACCTGATCATGGTTCATTTGCTACCAGGCTGCTTAAACACAGGATGAGACTATATAGTGTCTAAATGCTACAATACAACTTATTCTTACATTTATAACGTGTAGAATTTTAATGTGACGTTGAATCTTTATAGCAGTGTTAACAGTTTTACAGTGTTCATTTACTAACTAAAGAGTAACTTTTGAAATGAGGAGTATATGTTGTGAAGTGCCCCAGAAGTGTATTTCCCCTTTCTGTTTTCCCATTTCCAATTTTTCTTTAAATTATGTCGTCAATATTACTTAACATTGGGACACAGGAACCTCCTGGATAATGTAGTGATTCTATAGGTTTATGTTCCAATGATTTCAACTTTGTTTCTAAAAGATAATGTTTTGTCCATCATTTTCACATGATAGACGGCTAAAAATACTACAATATCCACTGGCCTCACCCACCATTGCTATGGAGCCAGTCAGAGGTACAAATCAAAGTGGTAATGATTTCCAAAACACTTTGTTGTTGCAGTAGGAGACAAAACGCAGCACCATAGTTGCTGAATTCACTCAAAAGTCACCCAGAACTTAAAAGTGAACTGTTTTACACTATTTATTGTAAATTAATACAATAATCATTAGCTTCCGCCCTTCGTTAGCAGTACCCCTCAAAGAATTTAAAGGTCTGTGATTGGATGTTCAAATTTTTGTCAGCAAATATAAACTGTTGATCCGTTGCTCTCAAGCCCCCAGGAAGAGCGTCAGGCTGTGAAGCCGATTTGACACAGTAGCCAAATCGTGTAATTACAACTTCTGGGACCAGCATGTGATGCACTCTGGCCCAAAAAACATTTTTCGCGCACACAATCATTTAAAAAGGAGCAATTATGAAAAAAGTGAATACACTTTTTTGAGTGTCACAACCCCCCATGTAATGACTTATTTTACTATCAGAATTGGATCCATTCAGTCCAATAACATTTAGAAAGTCTAGAATAGCAGCATGATTAAATTATTTTACCCCCAGTCAAGTGAGCGGAAAGCCAACCAGAAGTCAACCGGCTTGACCAGTGGAAGTCTCTGCATATGCTCTATGGGCCCAAATATCCACATCCACATAATTTCTTTACAGCAGGAAGTTGATTTTTTGGCCTCACTTTTGCCATTGGGCAACTTTCATGGGAATGAACAGTGTATCCAGTATCCAGTTCTCTTTAATACATCCATGATTGTTCTCATAAGAAACATTTTGCATTTCAGTAAGGTTATGTCTGTGCCCATAATGTCTGCTCAAGTTACTGGTTCTTGGAGGGAAAAGCAGTAACAGAGATTTGGATTAAATGCATTCATAACACCACTGAAAATTAAACAAGAAGCGGCAACAAGACAGCTGGTAGTTAAATGACTAAAATGTGACAAAAACTAATACACATTTTCTTCAAAAGACTAAGATCAAAGCTAAATTGAAATCAGGTACAAAAATGAGTTGTTCTGATGGAATACATTTTTTTTTTAAGAAAACAGAAACATTCTTGCAAAACAACTTGTGAATACTTTTGTTTTCAGCTCATTCATTTCAGTGACCCTGGGTTATTTTTGATACCATTACAGCATTATCACCAGAAAGCACTGAGAAAATACTTGTCATGTCTATAGCCGCTTTAAAACTCAATGTTATTCATCAGACCTTCAGCTCATTTCTTTGTTGTTATTGTCATATTTTGTCCTGCATTTTTCTCTTGTTTAAATGTTTTATATAAAAATACATTTTCTCCAACTAGACAGTAGTTCAACAACAATTTTTCATTATATATATGTTTTTTTCCACATTCATACACTGCTATATGTTGCTTGTAAAGGGAAGGGAGACCAAACACAAAAATTGCGTTGAGTATTTGCAGCATGCTTAGTGCAATAAAAGAGTAATAATCTTCTAACAGCAGCAGCAGAATAGATACCAACACAGTGACAGATTAGAGCAGATGATGGAAAGACTTAAGAGATTTCATTTTAAAATTTAATTTAATGTTTTAATTTATTTATCAATCTGTTCAGAAGTAATAGACTAAGTGTTGATCAAAACCCTACCTGATAATGACCATACCTGTACTGTCTCTGTTTTGGACATTAGCGTGGTTGACCAACACCTAGTAAAATGCAAATCATCCAAAGTGCCTTCCTCCCAGTTACCACGGTGCCAATACAATCGCATGCCATTATTCATGTGAGTGATGTTTTGATTAAATCTTTAAGAGGCATGTTTGACAGACAACATTGATTTGTCCGACATCCTTATGTGAGAGGTGATTTATACATTTATTTTACTCAGTTAATAATGGCTGATGTCATTTCATTATGTATCTTTAAATCCGCTCTCCCTGAACAGTGTTCCACTCATATTCTTTGTTGAGCAGGAGAGGGGGAATGAGCTCTGCAGAGTTCCTGTGGAACAGTTAAGAACCATTACATTATGTTGTCAGGGTCAGTAACAAGCAGGAAAACCAAACCTCTAGAGTGTATGGGAGTCAGGAGGAACCACCGGACAGTCACTTCATGCGCCACAGCAGTTTCAGAATGATATATGATTATTGCTCAACATAAATTCCATTATCATAGGCCTGTTTTTACAAACTGGAGCCAGATCAGTAGACCCACTGAGAGAGGTTAAATGCAGAAAGCTCAACATTATCATTTGACGATGTAAAGTAGAAACCTACAAAGACAAGACAAACCACAGATGTTTCCACCAACACAGAGATTTTTTTACACTTGGCAACCAGAGAGAAGCACATATCGAGCGACTAAGCTGATACAAAGACAACACACTGGGTGATAGGCATCCTCTGAAATTCCACGAAAACACAAATTCTCAAGCTCTCCCTCTCAAGCTGTCCTTTTTCATTCTTTACAAAACTATTTCTGCAACACTATTAATGCCTTCCAGGAGAGACTGAAAATGTGTGCAGCTATAGCCATATTCAAAGAGTTATTGTGTCTCGCCTTTCTATATGACTTTTCACCCCGCCTTTGAGCGTGGCCGTTCGGAACAACTATAAATACTTTGACGAACTGTCGCACAAAATACTTCTTTTCAAGCATAACCTGACATTAAAAGTCAAGGGTCAGGGTAGTAAGGGATTTTTCTCCTTTTCCTCCCAAAGTCATCTGGTAGAGCTGAAAAAAGAAGAGCTGCAACTAATTATTATTTACATTATCAATCAAGCTGCTAATTGTTTTCTCTGTTTATCTTTTAGTCAATGAAATGCCAAAAAAAAATTGTCAAAAGCGGCATTCACAATTTGTCAGAGCCCACTGTGATGTCTCCAATTTTCTTGTTTTGTCTAACAGTCCAAAACATTAAGATATTAAATTAACTGTCATATAAAACAAACAAAAACAAAAAATTGTCACATTTGAGAAGCTGAAACCAATAAACACATTAGTCAATTAATCAACTAATCATTGCAGCTCTAGGTGTGTCCAAAACAAACAAGCTAGATACTAGTTAACATATCACAGGACCAATTAAACCATCATAAACAAACTCTAAGTAATCAAACACTAACACGTTGCTGTTAAATCTATACCCGATAGGTGCAAAGAATTATTATGTTGTTGAACAAAGATATGGAATTGTGTTGTCTTTTGAAACCATTACTGCATATAATACAAAGTAACATAAATGCAACTGTCCTTTTAGAGCCCCTACAGAAAAAAAAAATCAAAATGCCTGTTGAAAAATACCAACAATGGATTAAAAAGTACAGTACACTGCTATTTGCAACACACTCAAACTCAGTGCTCATGTAGCACTAGTGTTTGCCTCTCCAACTCCTTGTTCCAAACCGGCATTTTTCTTTCGCTGAAGCTGCTTGACTCTTCACTCTTGTTGTTGCCTGCTTTGAAAAACTCCTCATCAGTTCATTCATTCAAGTATGGCTAAAGTGTGATGAAACGTGGTTGAAAATAATGGCTGGCCATTTTTATAAAGTTTATTTTTTACTAGGTATTCATCTCTATGAGGAAGCTTTTGTGCACCGCGAAAAAACAGCCCTCATCGCTGAATTGTTGTACTTTTTTAAATCACTGAGATACTTTTCATGCATAAATGGTGAACACAATCAAAAGCACCTGAACACTATACCCTGCAGTGTTACCATCACACGCTGCTATTGTGTGACAATTGTTTATGACTTAAATCTAAGGTGACTTCACCTTTTTGACCCGATGATGGTCAATAAAGATCAGGACATTAACTCTGAGAGGAAATTCAAATGTCTTTGAGTCTTAAACAAGGTTATGTAGAAGGCATGTTTCTCACAGGAGAGAAGTAAATTCATCTTCCTGGCAGTTTCAAAGGTCCCTGCGTTATTTCCTTCTGTTCTCCGCATAACAGGGGGTAATATCACTCTCCCCTCACAGTGCATATGTCAAACATGAAATAGTATAACTCCCAACATTGCAACATTGCGTGCAGTTTACAGTTATTTGATCAGACCGACCTTAAGTGAAAATGTTGTTGTAGGAAACACAAAGAAGGAAAATGACCAAGAGAGAAAATGAAATGAAAAAGGCACTTGGCAGGGATGCCATGTCTATTTTGCTGCATTCCTATTCAGTCAGCTTGCCCATACTTTGTGCCTGTGCATTAATAGTCTGTGCATTAAAGGTCTGAATATTTGGCTTTGATACCCCGTGGCTGATTTTTTGGTTGGGTTATTAGGGTAATGCTCTTTGACAGAGCCGTAACACAATGCTGGTGGATCAAAAGGCATTTTGTTTTCTTTTCATCTCTCATACTCTCAGCCAAGACTTCATTGAGCGAGAAAGAAAGCAAGCGAGCGGCAGAGACAGAAAAGAGACAGAAATAGACAGACTAGGAGACAGACAGGTATTGGAACAGCCTGCAGCCCTGAATCTGGCCTGTAAATATCTGGGACATTGCTCATCAACACATTAATTTCTGTCCTCATGCTGGAGGAGTTCTTCCATTAGCTCATACATAAGTATTTTGGATAGTGAGTTGCTGATGATTAATTCACTCGCATCAGTTGGTCGCCTGTGATAGTATGAGTGTTCCTCTCCTGTGAAGTCACATTTCTGTCTTATCTTTCATCTTGCAACACTGCATTGTGATGGATATAGGGTGTAAGTGCCTGTGTGTGTGTGTGTGTGTGTGTGTGTGTGTGTGTGTGTGTGTGTGTGTTTGTGGTGATCCTGCTAGCAAATATTAATGTATGTAACAGCAATTCCATTGTGGCCTTGCTGTCAGAAAGAGGCAGAAAATATGAGATATCAGTGTGTGTGTGTTGTGCACATTCTGTATGTAGCATCAGTGCTGTGCATTATGTGGTTCCAGTATGTATACAAATTCTCTAATCTCATTTTAAAGGGCAATTCTGCTTTATTTCAATCAGTATTTTGTTAATCTTTACTTTACAGGAAAATGTACACAGTTTCACACCTGGAAGCTGCCCAGTGCAACCACAGTCTTAGCCGCTGGCCATTGAGCAGCTCCACTGGAGCAAAATTACTAGTCCAAACTTTTTTTGGAAGTGAAAGTGCTTCTGTTGCAAACATCCATCAGAGTTTACAGAGTGATAATGTAGTTAAACTGCTGGCTTATTTACAGCCTCTTGTGTTCCTTGCACTCACAGACTGCTGTGGAGATGCTGCCATGTTTCTCAGCAATTACTCTGGTGATTACAGTTTTACCATATTCGATTTGAATTATGGTAGAATCTATCAAAATATCATACATGTTGTAATGAACCCGATTATCCTTCTATATGAGGAGTAGGCATTACATCTGCAATGATTAGTTGATTAATTGATTAGTCATTCAACAGAAAATTAATTAGCAACTATTTTGATAACAGAACAATCGTTTCAGTCATTTTTCAAGCAGAAATGCCAAATGTGAGACTTTGCAGCTTCTCCTTGACTTTACATTATAGTAAATTGAATATCTTTGGGTATAGCTGTTGGTCTGACAAAACAAGACATTTGAAAGTGTCACCTTAGAGTCAGGGAAACTGGGATAGAAATTTTAGTTTTCTGATGCTTAATAGACCAAATGGTTAATCACTAATGAAAATCATCATTAGTTGCAACCCTACATTTTATATCATATTTATCATGATATGAAATTCAGTTAACAAAACATTGAAAATATCAACATTAGTATGGATATTGTTTCTAATACAGAGAATTAAATACCTGAAAACTTAAAGTACTTTGTCATTTCAATACTAAAGTCTGGTTAATCCAATGTTGCAAAGAAATAATGTAGTGTCCTCGAGGAAAACGAGGATGAGATGGTATCTGGCCTTGCTGATAATTTATTAGCTAACAGTACACAGGCTACTGTGGGCCATAGCACAATGCCAAAACAAGAAAAACTGTCAATGTGCTGTTAACTCTGAATGAGCCTCTCACTTAGACTTTTTTATAAACTAACTCCCACATCACCATAATAGATAGCTGAAATCACTGACAACCTTCAGAGTGGTTACTGACACCCTGGAAATCTCAGTAGCTGCACTTAAACTGTCAGTTTTATCCTTAGTTTTTTAAAAAAAACTAACATCTCTTAACAGTAACTAACTATAAACATGTCTTGCAGTCCATTATAATGATATTATTGTGGATTTAAGGTTCTAACTGGAGCCACAAACCACCAAGAAATAACAGTTGCAATCAATTGTCTGGTTTATTTATCCAGAGAATGATGTGAATGTTGATTGCTATGATGATTGCCATGGTTCTAAACAAAGAAACAAATTACAATATCTTGCCCAAACAAATCTTAAATCCATCCTTTAAACCATGTTAAATATTTGCACATTAAAGTACCATAAATATTTCAAATAATGATTAGCCAAATGCATACTTCATCATAACAAATTAGATAAAAGATTATCCATTAACCTTGATGTCAGTTCTTAAGCACACCATAATCCCAATCAATAGAAAGAAACTGCTACTTACATTGAAGGTTATTCAAAAGACACATGACAAACACCTACAAACGCTCAATCAAGGTGAAAGTGTTTGGAGACAAAGAGGAAGAAGTCCTTACCCAGGCCTCTATTTATAAAGTGGGAGGTACTACCACACATACACCGAACCACCACTTGATTTCTCCTTGTTGCGATGAGGGGAAATGCATTTGCAGTTTCTAACAGCCCCTGGATTTGTGCAGTTAATACATTTCATTTAATTTCTTCATCAGTGATTTCAGGGAGTGGGATTAATCTGGAAACAGGGCATATGTATTCTCTACTTCAAATAATGACCTTAGCGGACCTTTCCATCCTTTCCAGGGTAGGTTTAAGTTTTCCTTCCGATAGGCCATGATGCTCGAGGATACTGGGGGTCAACTATCATCATAATCTGACCTGAATCCAAGTTCTCCCCGTCAGTCTCCCATTTTGCCTGGTTTAGAGGTTTGGAAGGTAATAACGAATGAAGGCTGTCCAGAAATGATCCGATAAGATCCGTGACACCATCTTCTCCTGCCAAGGAGTTCACTTGCACAGTAGATTTCCTGAGGAAGAGAGGAGTTGGGCCACCCCATCAGCAACATATTTAGTGTGACTGGGTCTGGATCACCAAGGTCAGAGGAGATATATCCGAGAGGTTTTGAATTCAGAATAACTTCAGTTTCAATAAGGACTGTGTGTAGGACTGTTTCTGTTGTTGGTTGGTTTCTCAATGCAACATGGAAGACCATTTTTATTGATTTTATCTCTCATTCCCAGCTTCCACCGAAATGTGGGGCAGATGGAAGATTGAATTGGAAGTTCACTTGACTGTGGGCCAATTGCTGCTTTAGGTCTGGTGCCATGGCCTGGAAGGCATTTTGTAGCTCTGCCTCTCCTGCGCTGAAATTAGTCCCACAGTCAGAGAGTTCAAAGGGTTTCCCTCTGTGTGAGACAAATCTTCTGAAGGCCATTAAGAATGTATCTACATCCATACTATCAAGCAGCTCAAGATGTATTCAGCATGTTGTTAAGCATTTAAAGAGTATGCCCCACCTTTTCTTGGTGCAGCGGCCAACTTTCACCGTGAAAGTCCCAAAACAGTCTATGCTTGTGGACCAGAAGGGGGGCTTTAACAGTTTAAGACAGGCTGGAGGAACGTCTGCCAATTTGGGAAAGACTGGATTGGCTCTCCATCTCTGACAGTCTTGACACTGGTGCTGATGCTGGCAAATGGCTTGGCGACCAGTCAGGATCCAGTACCTGCGTCTCATTTCCTCCAGGACATGCTCAGGGCCTGGGTGGAGCAGTTTCTCATCATAATGCTTGATAATGAGTTTAGTTATGGACTGTTTTGGATCTAATATAATTGGATAGATCTTGTCATGGTCAAGGGTCTTCTCTTTGAATTCGACCTCCAACTCTGATGAGACCATGATCAGGGTCATATTCAAGAGACAGGGAGAGTAGGTTGCTACCTTTTGATAAGGATTTATCAGTTTTGGGGGCAATAAATTCCTGGGAAGCACTCTGATTTGGCCCTTTGCAGAAGATGCCTCTGTGAGCTTATATAGCATTGGGCTATGTTTGATTTGTAATCCACCACCCCATAAAGCACATTTTTTGTTTCTTTTATCAGATCATCCAGCTGCTGTACTTGTACCGATCAGGGAGGTATGTGTCATCTGACATCATTGCACCAAAAAACATGATTTTCTGAGTTCCTCAACAGTCTCTGATTCAGCTGGCACACATAGATTGGCTGGCCAGCAGCCAATCAGGAATTCTGCAAGAGAAATGGAGGGCTTTGACTCCATCTGTGTTGCTGAGAAAGCTCTAGGAGGGTTTGCCCCATGTTATGTCATTGGCTGGATTATTCTTTGAGTCAACATATCTCCAGCTCTTCATGTCAGTCAGAGTCTGAATCTCAGCTGTTCTTGTCCCAACTAATACCTTGTAGCAACAGGAGTCAGATGTTAACTGTGGGTCACTGACTGTAGTGGAGTAGTGAGTTCAGAACTGAGACGGTTAGCCAGCTGGGCACCAGATAGGGCTGCACATAGTTCAAGGCAAGGGATAGATAGCTGGCATACAGGGGCTATATGAGACCTAACCATGATGAAGCTGTTTGTCTTTCGTCCGAAGGTGCGCAAAAGCACCATACACATGCTCAGAGGCATCACAGAATACATGCATACGGGATTCTGAGGTGGCTGTGTTGGGCCAGGCAAAAGACATTTGTTCAGGCTTTGTCCAATGTATTCAAAGGAGTAGTCAAATACAACTCTGTATTTGTTGGTGTGTTCAACAATGTGATGTGGGAAATAAGTTTCCTGTGGTTGGTCTACCTGCTCACTGGGAATCATTTGAACATAGCCAGACTGCACAAGCTTATTCAGTTCCTCTTGGTATTTATCAGACAGCTTGGATCTTTGGATGTTTGGGCCATCAGGTGCCCCATGAGTATTGGCCCTGTGGCTGTGATGAGATGGGCATAGTCTGAGCCAATGAGGACGAGAGGGCATGCATGATCAACAGACTTCAATGAAATAGCTCTGAGATGGTGATACTGCTCTTGTAGCTGCTTCACAGGGTATGTGTGCTCTGACAGTCCAAGATTCTCTGCAGTGAATGCTCCATTGTTAATATGCCTTTTAGTTGGCTGGTTGATAGGGGAAATTTCAAAGGATACAGATGCTCCATTCAAGTGCACTATATAACCTGTCTCACTGTGCATAGTGAAATGGTTTCAGCCTGAATTGTGAGGCCCAAACACTGGGCAGCTTGGGGGAGCAGAATAGATCTACAAGGATCAGCTAGGACTGCAGTAGTTGCAAGGGTCCTTTCCCTATTGTGGAGACATACATATATTGACAACTTTCAGCATGACTTTATGGGACTGGTTGGGTTTGTCCATGTAAAGGAGCTCTGAGGGAGAGGAATTAAACATCACTGTGGCTGATTTGTTTGCATTGACATCATGGAGAATGGTCAGGTGAAGCTCCCAGATGTTACATAGCCTCTTTAAGGTGCATTTATTTTGTGCTATGTGTATTCTCCCACATTTACTGCATCTCTCCTTCTCTTTGATCCATTTTATAATGTAATATTTGAAGAGTTTTTTTTAAATTCTGTGTATGAACCAAGGAAATGGTCTCTGACATTACAGTAGGGACAGTAAGGCTTAGGCTTATTAACACTAACCTTTTCTTTGGTGTAGGCTCTTGGTGAATTATCTTTCTTAGATGTTGTTGACAAGTAGACAGAGGAGCCTTGTCTGGAGGGTTGGTGTTCCTTTCCAGTTCATGGAATTTCCTGTTTGTGAAGCTCAACAGCTCTCTCTCAACTTTGACTGTAGCCAGGTTGAAAGGTCAAGGAGGGAGTAGGTTTGGTTTGCCTGCCCAGTCAGAGTGCCATGATTAATACAGTGCTCAACAAATCCAACTCTGCACTGTACAGGGAGTTTACTGCAGTGTGTCAGCACGAGAGCTACATCTTAATTCAGACCCATTAGGGACTTCTAGGGACAGCAAAATTACCACCAGAGCATGGACAGAAAAGGAAAAATCATCAAAGGCCTCTACATCACCTATGCGAATAATGGGGGAATTCAATATTGTTCCAATTTCACTCTGAACCAGCAGCCTTGGGTGAGCGTATTTCTCTTGAAGTGCTAGGAGAGTGGTGCAATATGGTCTTGCATCATGCATGCTGGATCTGGCCAATTTATTAGCTCCCGGGTGCTGAAGATGTTCTAAGAGGATCTGATATTTATACTGCTCAGTAAGATGGGAGTGATTGTCAAGGAGGTTATTCAGAGTCAATTTAAGGAGGGCAAAATCACTCTCTTGACCACTCTTAAACACAGGAAGTGAGGGCCTTGGTATTCCATATGCGGAGGCTATGAAGAGATCCAGAACACGTGGGGTTTGAACATGTGAGTAAACAGATTGTGGCTCCTGGGATGATATGGCTTGCATTGGTAGTAGGCTACCGGTGAAATTGGGCTGTCCAGAACCAGGCATGGATGCAGTATAATTAGGGGATTGGGACAGTGACTGGAGGGGCAGGTACATTGTGAATAGAAAGGGCAGTTTTACATTTGGCAGATGCATAGTGACTGGATGAGGGTATAGGCTGGGCAGACACATGGGGAATGGACAACAGTGCAGTTTGAGCAGTAGCTACAGAGGGCAAAGACGGAGCCTGAACAGGAGATAAGCTTTGTTGTATTGGGTGAGGCATGGGAAGGGTTTGGTCAGTTCAATGAAATACTGTTCCATCATCTGCTTACATAGCTGGTGTCCTTAATTCGATACAGCTGACCGAATCTTGCATAATGCAATAATGTGTCATTCTATCATAGGGCAGATTGGTCACACTGAGCCTGATAGCATCCTGCTACGCAACACAGGAACCACAGACCCTGAACAATAACCAACATTAGCTTACCTGCTAAACTCTCCTTATCTAATTTATTAATATAAATACATCTTGTTCTGCAACTTAGCTTGTTGAATGAACCACCAAACAAACATTCAGTGGGGAAAAGTGCACCGCTGATGTCAGTTAGCAGGCTAGGTAGCTAATTAGCTACTCAGCTGCAGCACATTAAACAGCATGTTAACATACCTGCAAATGTCACTTAGGCTCCGTTAGATGCTAGTTTGGTCATTGCTCTTCAAAAATTCCCATTAGTAACACACTGTCTGTCCATTATTTGTAGCTACAGCAGTTTGTTTACTTTATGTTCATTCCGTACATGTAAAATTGGTAGCTTGCCCAGCCGGCTGAGACAAAAAGAGGCATTTGTGATATTTCCCTAAAGACCTTTTTTCTTCATTCTAATAATATAAAACTATTAACAATACATTTAAAAAACATGTTGACATTATTTTTAACTGCAAATAGGGATAATTAAGTTTTCATTTTGGTTGGACTTTAAGTACTGCTCCACGGTTACTATGTTTAATTTAAAACAACCAATCTGACTGACCTGTAGCTGTGTCCTGCAGTTGCAGCTTCCAGATGTTTATGATCAGGGGACTTAACAATAATAAAAGCACCTTGTAAGTGGCTTCTGTTTCAGAAGCCTAAGACCCTCCACCACCCACTGACCTTCCTGAAAGACCCCATGAGGTTAATCCCCAGACAAATAATTGAATCTTGACCTGGCTATTATTATCTCCCTCTAACCGTTCCACTCTGCAGGAAGCTAACCTCGTAAAAGCCCCAGGGCCTCCCTCTGGTTCCCCCCACACTAATGGACAGACACACACATGTGCACAAACACTTTTGTCCTTGTACAACCAGGCCGATACACACAGCCACAAACATGTGTTTTTTTTCCACATATGAGACACTTGAACACACACAATCACCTACAGGCAGATCGAACACAGGATGTAATACAAACCAAATTGCACAGTCACAAGGTGACAATGACACACACACACACACACACACACACACACACACACACACACACAGATGATATACTGTACACTGACACCCATGCATGCACACACTTTGTCTGGGAAGGAGGAGCGCACCATCGTCTGCTAGTGGGTGGTAAAAGTTGTGTCTAAAGCGATCCCACAGACCCGTGACTGCTAGAAGAATGAAATCACACCTGGCACAGCCCGCCAACTGTTCAGGATCTGACACACACACACACACACACACACACACACACACACACACACACACACACACACACACCCACAGATGCTTTCTTATACAATTGAGAAGTACACTTGAGTAGTCAAAGAACACTTTGACCACACTTGCCCAACCTAAGTCTGACACACACACTCACACAAATTATAGACCATATGCACGTGTCCTCTGGTGGTCTTGGTCTTCATGGTCTCTTGGCTTTTGTAATTAATTTGAATTCTCATCACTCCTGAGGGAGAAGAATGTTTGAGGTCTCTGAAGAAACATAAAATAAGAAAAGACACAAGCGTGAGAAAAGTGCAGCTCAGGCCTCACACGCAGCCTGTGAACACATTAACATGAACACACAAACACACCCAATTCTATTTATTCACACTCCACACACGACACTAACACAACACCTGCCAACTCGAGCGAACACATTTGTAATGAGGATTATCATCTCACATCATTTGTTGATAGAGGCAGTTTGCATTCTTACTCAATCGATCAACTGCAAACACACTGTAGCTCCATGCAATGACATTGAACAATACAAATGCATTATGGTTGAAAAAAGCAACCTGGCTTTATATGAGCACTGAAATACTTCTTCAGAATTGATCCCAGCATGATGTTTTTACAGACTTACTC
Source organism: Thunnus thynnus (assembly GCF_963924715.1). NCBI lineage: Eukaryota > Metazoa > Chordata > Actinopteri > Scombriformes > Scombridae > Thunnus > Thunnus thynnus. The sequence goes on from NC_089534.1 coordinate 9,017,109, forward strand.
ACAGTTGCAGCAGCACAGTCATAGAACTCATTACTTACTATGCTGCAGTTCATTTATGGCAAATGTTTACCTACATTCTGTGTTTAACAGAAACTAATCTTGTTGAGACTGACCTGCCAATATAAATGGAACACCTGCATGAAGTTGGTTAATTGGGTGAAAGGTCACTATTACTGATGGTGTTCAGTGTACCATTTTTTTTACTGTTATGTTCATGTTATTGACGGGGAAAATTAGCAAATATGTGGCTGTGCTTTTGTCTGTGCTCACAGAATCCTTAAATGGCTGCTCTTGCCCTTTGAGTAGGGGCACTGGATTAAGTTGGCGGCTCAAAATAACTTTGAATGAGCTGCTGCTGCTGACCTCCTGCTCCAAGGCGTGGTGAGGCTAAACCTTGCCAGGAAACAAGAACCACACCTGTGTAAGCTATACAGTGACTCAATAATCAACCACATTGAGTTTTTTTCACATTTTGTGGCTTTACACCGGAAATTAAAATGGATTTAATTTGTTGTAAGCTGCACGCTAAAGCTCTGTTACAAAACCCAATGGTCATGACCATAAAATAATTTCTCTGCTGACATACATCAAGATGTGGAAACCCTGAGGAGCAAGTAAGAAAAAAATCTGGTGATCCATTTTCTAAGTCTCATGTAAATTGTTTTCTCTCCTGTGTTTATGACTTAAGAACAGGTGAAAAAAAGGTTTTGCCAGGATAATATTTCTAAGTTCCTTGATTTTTTTTTCATCTATAAAACAAGTGGAAAAAAAAGTTTTGCCAGTTTTTCAAGGATCATTTTTGTAAGTCACTTTTTTGTAAGTTTGGCAGATGTTTTTTTTTTGTCTGGATGATTTTCTCAAGTGTTTTTTGTTGTAATATTCACTTTGGCCACAAGAGGCCAAAGTGCACCACTACTCCATGTTCTTAATAGGACTATAAGCATTCGTGTTTTCTTCCAGGTGAATTTTAGTTTCTTCATGCACTCTAAAGACAAGGTACATACTATGTATTGTTTGTTAGCAAGTTATGGAACATTACTGTCATGTCTCTCTTTTGGCTAGAAATGTATTTAAATTGGTGCTAATCTGCTGTTAGCATTAGCTATACAGACATTAGCCATTGACCTGTTAGCTAGTGAGTGAAAAACATATTGTTCATAGCTAACCAACAGCTACAACCTAGGTTAAGTTGACTGCATAGCTAACATTAGTTTACTGTAACATTACTCATGGTAACGACGCAACTTCACCCCTTATGAGTGGGATGTTTTACAAATAAAGATAAGAGAACCCCAAAAACCTTATGAGTGGGATATTTGGACACTTGCTAAGGGAAAAGGATAATTTGTACATTTAATGATAGCTATACCCAACAGAATAAGCACTTTGGATACATTTTGAATTTGGCAATTTAAATTATTATGGTTATTATTCATATTTATGATATATAATTGGATCCTGTTTATTGAATATAGCAATTATAGTGCAATTCTTACTCTTAATCAGTCCTCCAGTTGACAGTTGAATCATTGGTACTTAGAAATTGGCTCTCAAACCTTTTCATGTCAGGGACCCCCAAATTGATATGTAACAAGCCATGGACCCCTACTTGATATGATTTTTGTCCCAGGGAACCTCTCTGAGAAGATAGTTATTAGATATGATTTGGTAGAGAATTCCATAACTGTCTATACTGTAGGTGAGGAGATAACCGTGGAAAGAGTGAAACCTCTGATCAGAATAGTCATTCTCAAACACTGTGCTAACTTGTAGTGAATAGAATATTAGTAAAATTGAACTACTCACCATTTTTATGGGGACCCCGTGGAACCCCCTCAAGGACCCCTGGGGGTAACTGGAGCCCACTTTGAGAACTAAGACCAATCTAAATCACTCTTGAGGCCAGTCAGCTCATTTATGTTTGTTTAATATTCCAGAGGGAAGTCCAACATTTGACTTGTGGGTCCAACAATTTCATCCTAGAGGTGTAAGCCACATCAGTGAAGGAGGAGGTCATATAAGATTAATAAGCTTTGTTTATTTATTTAATTAATAAAATACTTAAGTAACATCAACTATGACTCTGCGTGATGTTGTCTTGTTTCACAGAAAGCAGAATGAGACCTACACACAGTTGGGGAGAAATTAAAACGTGATCAGCTGTGTGTAGGTAAGGTGTTATAAAGTATGACCCAAGCTATCCAAGCATATTGGAGCAGTGAGCTAAACTTAATTTTGTTGGCAGATGAAAGTGCTCAGAGAGAAAATAAGAATGTGTTGTTGGTTTTACCTCATGAATACTTTTATGCGAATCACAGTAATGAATGTACAATGTGCAGTGCATTAAAAATACCCAATTTCAGCTCACTCTCTCAATACATTATAATTATGCTTCTCAATTTAAGTAGTGGATTTTCCCCTCCCCTCTCATTTTTTGACTTTTAGACACTTCCCTTTGCTGGCCATGATATATGATAAAAGATTATTACTGATTGGAGTAGAGTCATTTCATTTAGATGAATCATTCTTTCTCTTGATAAAATTTGTGGGAAAAATACAGTGTGCACAGCCCAAATGTCCAAGCTGTCCAAGTATTGAAGGTTCCATTGTTGGCCAAGTAGCTGAACCTGATCAAATGAGGACATTACAAGTTTCCAGTTTTTCAACCTGATTAACTTCACTGTATGCAATCTCCACTCAGTTCGGCTTTTACTCATGCACCACCCAGTGTACCAAAGTACACCCCCATTCATTATTATGGAGGGTGTGGTTCAGTAGACAATAGTTCCTGTATGAAACTGCTCACATGAAGGCCTGTGGATCATCTTAAATAGCTGGGTTATGATTTCCGTGAAGAGACATTGCTTTGAGTTTTTCAAATGTATTTCTTTTGGTGCTCTGAGCACCATGAACCAAGTGCCATTCAGCTACATTGTATTGGGGTGATGGCAGATATCTCTGTGGCAGATATCTCCAAAACTAGGTGAATCACACTGAAACAATCTAGATGGATAGATAGATTTTTTTCAATTTTGGGTGAACTGCCCCTTTAAGGTGATAGAAAAGTTCTGAAAGATGGACCAAGTAAAAGACTATGGTTTATGCTCAAATGTTTGGTAAACTGGTATTATAATATATACCTTGCTTGATATTTTACTTGCCATGGGTGCCATTAATTCTGGAGCAGTAAATAGAATAATGTATTTGAGATATATTAATCTTTTCTAAAATCAACAGTGAGGATGCATGGTAACCAGAGACCACTGGGTGGTGCATGTGTAAAAGCCGAACTGAGTGGAAACATTTTTCTATCAAAGAAATGTCTTCGTAACAAAATTTACTTGGATACTGAAGATAGGGGTCTTTTAAGTCCTCAGCTTACTGCCTGGCTGGTATTACCAATATGGAACCGACTTGCCATTAAAAAGACTTTGGTTTAATTATGAAATGTCTTCTCTACAAGAGATTGCGTACAGTGAAATTAATCAGGCTGTGTAAATGTCTGATTATGTCCTCCAAAAATATAGGTACAACTCTGACACAATACTGAAAAGCTGGAAACTTGTCATCCCCTCATCTGATCAGGTTCAGGTACTTGGCCAACAATGGAATCTTCAATACTTGGACTGCTCGGACCTTTGAGTTGTACACACTGTATTTTTCCTACAGATTTCATCAAGAGAAAGAATGATTCATTTAAATGAAATGACTCTACTCCAATCAGCAATAATCTTATATCATATATCATGGCAAGCAAAGGGAAGGGTCTAAAAGTAAAAAATGAAAGGGGAGGGGAAAACCCACTACTTAAAGTGAGAAGCATAATTATAATGTATTGAGAGAGTGAGCTGAAATTGGATCTTTTAATGCACTGCCCGTTGTACATTCATTACTGTGATTCACATAAAAGTATTCATGAGGTAAAACCAACAACACACTCTTATTTTTTTTCTGAGCACTTTCATCTGCCAACAAAATCAAGTTTATCTCACTGCTCCAATATGCTTGGATAGATTTCTCCCCAACCATGTGTAGGTCTCCTTCTGTTTTTTGTGAAACACAGCAAAATTCAGAGTCATGGTTGCTGTTACTTAAGTATTTTATTTATTAAATAAATAAACAAAGCCAAACCTTACATGGCCTCTTCCTTCACCGATGTGGCTTACACTTCTAGGATGGAACTGTTGGACCCAAAAGTGAAATGTTGGACTTCCCTCTGGAATATTAAACAACAAAAATGAGTTGGCCTCAAGGGTGATTTAGATCGATCTGAGTCATTGGTTCTCACAGTTGGCTCCAGGGACCTCCAGGTGTCCTTCATGGGGTTCCAGGGGGTTCCCATAAAAATTATCCTGGCAAAACTTCTTTTTCACCTGGCAAATCTTTTTTTCCACCTGTCTCACAGATGAAAAAAATTAGGGAACACAGAAAGATTGTCCTGGCAAAACCTTTTTATCACCTGTTCTTAAGTCATAAACACAGGAGTGAAAACAATTTAGATCAGATTTAGAAAATGGATCACCAGGTGTTTTTTTTCTAACTTGCCTCTCAGGGCCTCCGTAGTAAGATCCAACAGACCATAAAGAGAATTTATACAATGAAGCCAAATGATAGTTTACTTCAGAGATAGAATTCCAGCTGCTATTCTGTGTCAGTGGCTCAGATAACCCAGCGGTATTAGACATTTGGAAATGGAAAAAAGAAAACACGGAACTACCCAGACTCTTCCTGATAATCCATCCAATCCTGAGCAGCCAGCCAAGAAAGACCTGGATCAGAGGGGTAACCCAAGAACCCAAGGGGCTCTCTGACAGAACTACAGAGTGAGTGCATCACTTTATAAATCTAGGCTGTACTGCAAAGCAGACAGAAGGAAGCCACTCCCTGATACAGAGGTATGACAGCAGCCTGGACTTGGTAAAGAGAGTCAAACGAGAGACTCTTGAAGAGCACAAGAGGCAGAAGAGACTGTTCTGATGAAATGGAAACTGAACTCTCAGCCATAAAACAAAGCTCTCTGTCAGGCGGAAACTGGGCACAGCTCATTACCCGTCTAATAGCACCCCTGCCGTGAAGCATGGTGGTGGCAATGTCATGCTGTGGAGGGGCTTTTCAGCAGAAGGGACTGGGAGACTTGTAAGGATGGAAGGAACAATGAATGGAACCAAATGAACAAATTTTCTCGGAGAACTTGCCTTAGAGTGCCAAAAACCATAGATGAGGGACGGCCACTTGTGTTCTGACAGCCAAATCAGCACTGGAATGGCTTCAGAAAAGGACTGTTGAAGTCCTGTAGCTGCCCAGTAAAAGGCTAGAACTGAAGTCCATTGAAAATTCTGCTAAATGACTTGACATTGATGTTAATATCCAGCTTCCGACAGGGAATTGAGACAACTCTAAAATCCGTACATTCTATTCAATATTGTACATAGTATTTAATTAGGAGTGAATACTTATTCAAATTAAATAGGCCAACTTCTTTATTCTATTCCCAATTCATTTGATTTTTTTTTTTTTTAGAAAATCTAAAAAGAATTCCCTTTTTTAATTAAAGGATTTTTTTTCACCTTGTTAGCTGCGTAGCTCAAGGCATTATAATGTTGGTTGATTTATAAGTATGCTGGTCTACCACATTTTTCCAGATTGCCATATGTCTGTATTTGATGGATTGCTGTGAAATTTTGTATAGACATTCATGTCATGGTTCTGTCCCAGTCTAGCTCTATTTTCCATGGTTGCCATTATCCACCAGTCCACCAGATGCTGTTGGACTGAGTGGGAGATGGACATATAAGATAGGTTGCAGATTATATTAAAGGACCACTTAAGATACTGTTGCTCATTTTATTGAAACATTGTTCAGCCATTTAACTGCCTAGTTCATATAGATTAGGAGAGCTAATAGAGCTGAGTGTAATCTGTAATACTTTTGCCTATGAGAATGTTTGTTAAATAGCCAGATTATTTTTGTGGTTGCATTTGGCCTGCTGACATTTTAGGCTTTCTTGAACCTACTTAATGTGTTTTCTGGGTTTTTAGTTTCTGTTTGCTCTGTGTTTCCCCCCTTTGTTCATGTAGTCCTCCTAAGCCTGCTTTTCCCTTCACACCTGCCCTGCATCAGTCTCGTTAGCCCCGCCTTGCTCCCTGTGTCTTCCCCAGCCAATCAGCTCCCAGCCTGCCCTTGTGTCTTGCCACTTGTTCCTTGTTGTTTTATTAGTTCAGTTTGTATTTAAGTCCTGCTTTTAATTCAGTGTTGGTGGATCCTTTGTTCTGCTCTTCTCAGTTCTGTCTTGTTCAGGTTTGTCCGCTTTTGTGAATCCTGTGACATTCATGGTTCCCAGAGGTTAAATTCTAATGACTTTGGTGATCCTTTGACTTTTCGTCTAGCACCACCAGCTGGTTGACATTTATGGCTCAGGGTAAAAAGTCTTGACAACTGTTGTATGGATTACCTTGTAATTTGGTGCAGAAATTCATGGTCTTTTTAATTTTTTTATTACAATGACATAACAGCCTCACAGACGCTCTAGTGTGGCGGTTGATTCGTGTTTGAACACATTCCACAAAGCCTTCGTTTAGTCCTTTCTGTATTCAGGCTGCAACATCATGAAATGCAAAAAAAAAAAAAAAAAAAAAAATGATAGAGGTTGAATACTGAAACCGTAGGCTCTGACAGTTACCCATAGAAATAGAAGCAAACCGGCAGGGGTGTCTTTTGTCTGAGCTAAGATCAAATCAGACAGTGAAAGAAGATGTCAGCTTTCTACTGGAGATGCAGAGCACACACAGTCATTAATGTGCAAATACACACACTCAAATAATGATTCATACGCATTCATAGGACAGATTCACTACCAATATAAGGTATGCATAAGCACATGCATAAAATCACCATGCTTCATACAGGTATAGTAAGCCCTTTATTGCCATTAGAGTGAAAGGAAGACATTACACTGATAGCTATTTGTTTCACTAAATGGTGACAGTTGTTTTACATGATTTATGGGGTAAACCTATAACCCAGTGCACCAATAAACCGTTCAAATAGAAACAGAAGCAAATTCAACTGACCAACTGAGTAAAATGAAAAAACAATATACTATATATCATTATCAGCCCTTATCATTAATCATTCATTATTACAGTATTCCCCCCAGGAATCATCAGAGATGAGCAGATGTAGAAAACAAATTAGACTACCCAGGAAGGAATAAAACAAAATGTGCTCAGTGCATCACCATTTTCTATCCTCTCTTCATCCTAATTGCAATAAATGGCTTACTAACCCCTATAAATATTTAAAGACTATTATTTGTTGCAACCTTAGAGTAGGGCATCAAATTTGAGCCAGCGATTTATGAATACATTTACAGCACATTTACAAAGGATTAGAAATATCCTTCAAAGTCGACGCTGAAAGCTAGTTTAGAAAAGCTTAATGGATGTTAGCACATGATGGAGAGTTTCCATTTTAGAGTATAGGTTGAGAAATTATAAACAACTGTACAATACACATTAAACTAATAGACCAACAAATCAATGTACTATGAAACAAGAGTGCAGTTCAGAGCAGATAATTCATTAACAATTCCCTCAAGCATTTAAGCATAGTTTGTTAATGACCAACAAATAATAACTGCTAATAATTTCACTGTTTATGACCAACCTGATTATACATTAGGGATGTAAACTAACTAACTTAGAAATACATTATTCGGGCATTAAGTGATAACATGCTCTGAACAGATATAATTTCTGCAGTAGTATTTTTTGTATCCGGTCACATAATTTTCCCAAATGTTGCACAACTTTCTCTTCTATCCTCAGTGTCTGATTTCTATTGAGATTAAATCCAAAATGAATTTAGAAATAATAGAAAGGCTCTTCTTATAACTTCAGATCTTGCCAGTGGTTATTGTCTGGACAGTGTGTGAACAGGAAGTGCCAGTATGACTTTCCTTGTTGCAGATTTGCCAAACTGTAAGACATGTAGGTAAAGGCTAAAAACACAGAGTTGTGGATAGATAGTTGTGGAAGTTTCTTTTTTCAGACATGAAGTGAGGTTCGTCCTCAACGATGTTTTACCACTTTTCACCAGATTAGTTTGGTATTTCAGGATAAAGCTTTTTGTTATTTTGCCTCATGATCCAATATTGAACCCTGGCAAATCTTTAAAATCTTGTTAAGGATCATCTCAAAAGTGCAAAATGGCCAAGAGAGCTTTTCAGCTTTTTGTCCACAGATTTCTCTCTTTTTTTCATAGACTTATCAGATAAATGAAGGCAAAACTTGATTTTTATCAGGACTTCCTCTCATTGAATACACAACCTTCATTTTTCTTTCTTTTTTTTTTTTTTAAATTATGCCGCATGCCACAATGAGCTATTATGACCTTTTTTTCTGTCAATAGCTCTTCTCTTTTTCATCATAGAAAATGAATCATAGACACTTGAGACCAGCTTTACATTCATCTTGACCTCCTCCAGTTTTTAAAGAAAAATAATGAAATATTGGCCAATGAAAATCTGGCTGTTAAAACCTCCTCGTTCTATTTCCACTATTCATTTCCACCCAGACCACAAAGAGTTACACAACTTACACAGTTTACTGTTTTGAATATGTAATTATTAAATTATGCTTTATTATTTGATGAACTTGGATAGTTTAAAATATTATGTTATCTTGCATATTATTTTATGAGCAGCTAACAGCACTTAGTTATACTACTACCTGTTACATATTCAGTACCAGTCAAAAGTTTAGACACACCTTCCCATGCCCTTGAATGAGAAAGTGTGTCCAAACTTTTGACTGGTACTTTATATACTTTATATACTATGAGTAGAAAACAATTTAACACAGAAAATGAAGCTGTCTAGATGATTCCTAAAAATGTAGGCTACCCCTCCGGTATAAATCTTATTACAGATATTTTTATAAAATGCACAGGCACATATAGTAGCTTTGCATTACACACGTATTAATAACATGAAAAGTAATAAAAATAAGTGGTTAAAAATACAAAGTACAAAATTATAATTATATGCCATTCATCATATATATATATATATATATATACACACACGCACACACACACACACACACGTATGTATGTATATACACATAATATACATGTAGTGAATGGAATCTCTTTTCTGTATTCTCCTGTGACCTCTACTGAAGCCTCCTTTAGATGTGCAGTGCTTACAGTATTTCATTATTCTCAACCCACAGATGGGGTCAGCCTTATATAGTGAGAACCTGAAAATATTAGTCACATGGGATCATCAGTGACATCAATGACATGTGATTCCCACACAGCATATTCAGATCAGAACAATAAGTACATTTCACACATAATGTAGCCTAACATTTGTCATAAAATTGTAGCACACACACACATTAATGCCCTTCAATTTAAACATTTAAATATCCTCTAAATCTTCTAAAAATAGCCTATAATAATAATAATACTAATAATAATAGCCTTTCCAAGAAAAATGATTAGAACTACAGTAGCATTAGTGGACTGATATTGCATTTGAATTACGTGGGTAGGGATGATATTATATTTCTTTTGTGAGGGATGAGTCACTTAATTCGCACTGGCTGCTGGTCACTGTATTCAGATTGCGGATAAAGGAAATTACGTATATCATTATTTTAAAAAAAATATGGCACATGAACTGAAATGATTTCAGGAATAATTCCAGGAAGACAGGGCCATTACTTTTACCCTTCAGATAGCATGAAAATGTGTATTATTTATTGCTGTGGGAAAAAAAAGAAAAGAAAAAAGAGTGCTATACTGTCCATAAAGAATGATACCCAGCACCATTGGGACCCCCTGCAGAAGTCAGTGGACACATTATCTCCCATAATTCATAAAACTCTCCTGCTTTGAAGTGCTGCCACCTGTTTTCTCCCCCCAGTGCTCTTCCTTACCCCTCGTCCTCATCCTCCTCCTTCCTCTGAGGACTGTAGCTTTAATGTCCTGTCTCATCTCTCAGGGTTTGAATGCGCTTTACATTTGGTATTCACTATGAAACTGATCGCCCACGTGTGCCGACCTTGCAGCGGACCTGCTCTGCCTGGTAAGGGAGTCTGGCCTCGCCTGGAATGCCAAACGTTGCAAGCAACGTCTGACCCTGGGGGGAGTCATTTTAGGGAAAAGCAAAAATATTATCCGCATGTATTTGTGATTGCCCGCCCCAAATGTCACTGTCACTGAACTGTGTGTCACGGTTCATCATTTTGGCACGACTCAAATATTAAATATTGGACAGTCCTGGGATTTCGATCAGCTTATTAGCATCACAGCCGCAGACCATAACAGCAGAAAAGCTGAAAATAATTGCTCTCTTAAATGTCACTGCAGTTGTAGTATCAGAATTAGATGAATTAGGTAACCTATTTCTCAATTCAATATAAATAATCAGATATTAAAGTCTACAGTGTGAAAATATGCACCCACCACATTGTTAGTGAGTGATGTAATGGGTCAATAACACTTCAAGGATCCTCAACGATCAGTGAATCCAGCACTGATTCATTTATTACACATGAAATTACTAGATGCACATACACACGTACTGGGTTTTTAGCTAGCTAGGGTCATGGCTCTAAGGATTGGAATATTGGTTTGTCTGTCGGCCAGAGCACCACTTTGATCAAGACTGAAATATCTCAACAAGTATTGGATGGATTGCCATAAAATTTTCGAGCCTCATGTACCCCTCAGGATGAATTATAATCACTTTGGTGATCCCTTAAGTTTTTATCTAGTGCCACCATCAGATCAAAAATGTACTCATCTGTCACATATTTTGGGTTATGACCAACTACCTGCAGAACTAATGACACATTCACATCAGCCTCAGCTCTACTTTGTGCATTTCTTATATGTTATCATGCTAATACCTTCAACTAAGATAGAGAACATGATAAATATTACCTGCTTAAAATCGCACTCCAGAGATTCAGTACCGCCCTTCGATAACAAAAAAGGTCAAACTTAAAGCAGCAAAAGCCCCAGGTTTTATTGTCAAGCTCAAAAAACAGCTACAGTTTTCAAAATTTAGCTCAATATTATGTTATTTTGCATCTCATAAATAGTGACCTCTTTTGAACTGCACACCTCCAGTTTGTAATATTGGCTTTTTGTTAAAAATTTAAAGTTTCACGGCCAAGCTGAGGAACACCCTAATTACATCATCAGGGCTTTTTTTTTAAACTTTGGAAAGCTCCTTCTAGAGCCAAAAAAAATGATACAACTGTTTCACAGACAGACTAGAACTTAATATGAGCAATTGGTGGAGCCCCTCCTTTAGCATCAGCCCATTAGCATTGTCATTCTGAGCAATGTTAGCATGGTGATTTTAGCATTTAGCTCAAAGCACAGCTGTGCATCAACTACAGCCTTATTGCACTGCTAGCTCGGCTGCAGACTCTCAGCTATTGTTGCTATTTGGCCTTCGCTGCATCAGCCAGTCAACTGTTTGCTTTCAAGATGGAACCAACAGCAAGACACCTCGCCGCACTGCAGCTCCATTACCAGCTATTTTGGGCCGACCACCAAACACCTCATCATTGTCTGTGCCTTAACTGTGATTAATGTGCTTTGCCCTGCTGGGGTTAAAACAACCGCAGCGCGCGCCATTTATTGGCTTCCCCTATGTGTTTGTTGACAAGCTGTCCAGGACACACTTAACATATCATCCAGCATGAAGAGAAGGTTGCATGGCAGCTACTTTGGGGTCAAGAGGTCAACTTATTACATTACCATCTGTTAACAAAGGAGCTTCCTCTGACAGACAAATAGACATATGGATGGACGGGCATGGGAAGCTTCATCATGCTTCATGTGTTGTGGCTTCATGGGATACCGCACCATCGCCAGCCGTTGCAGAGAGACGTGATGCTACGGCAGCCAATCGCGGAGAGGGAGAGGAATGCAGGATTGTAATCAAAAACACATGCTGGTGAGTGAGAGGGCCCTGTCTGTTGAGGGAGGATACCAAGAGACAGACGCACATACACTCAGACACACACAAAGGGCTTTGTGAAAACATACCTAAACAGGGAGATGTAGGACATGTCATTTATTTTACCTCACTCCTGCTCCCTCCTCAGCAGGATTTCGAACTCAGTCTGAAAGGGGGAAAGGGTAGCACAGCCGGCCTGCTAAAGATTTAACAATAAGGAGCAGTCAAAAATGATAAAGTATGGTTACATGTTCATTTGACATTAAGAATAGTAGCTCCCTCACTGTAGCCGCAGCTACAGCTATCCTCGCCCTCAACAAACCGCCAGGCCTGTGCTATATATACAGTCAGGAGAAACCTTGCAAAAGGGCCTGGTCATTTCCCTGTGATGGGCCTTTTGGCATGTGTAACAGAGTTGAGACTGTGCTTTACATGCTGGCTTTATGTGCTGACAACAAAAGCAAATTGCCTGAATAATGCACAAGCAATAAAAGTTTAATTATTATATCACAATGGTAGATTGTATAAGTAAATGCCACTCAATAAATACACAAAACACACATAAATAAAATGGGTAAAGTTGTATTTCTTTTTTTAATTCCATTTTTGCTCATTTATCACCTACTGTAAATTGTTATTTATAGTGTTAGGCGGCCCTTTCCAAAATTGGACACAGCTAATTTTATTTCCTGGGCTACTAAGCTTAACGATAAAGTGGGCCTGGAATTTATGGTAGTTTCCACTGGCTAACCAGACCAGTCCAATAGCAGTATCAATCAGGGAGGAAACTGCTGCAAGGCCAGTGCTTTGTGGAATTAAAGCTCTGCTCCCGACTGCACAGCTCCCCAGTGTAGAGCTGCAATTACATCCTAGCCATTCTGTTAGCTATGCCTCTGCCATGCTTTTGGGAGCAACTTTCTCTGCACCAGATCCAAAAAAAATTACATTTTTAAAATCTGTTTCAGTAGCGGAGGAAGCATGTCACATTATTTGACTCCCCCCCCCCCCCCCCTCCACACTATGAATTCAATTTGACCTTGAATAGCTCTACCAGTTGCACATGTTTCTGATAAGTGAATTAGACTATGTGGTATTTAATTGTTGTGCTTAGGTGGGCTGAGAGTACTGTGTTAAAAGCCCTTTTCAGACATGAAATACCATACGTAGCACTGCTGCATCAAGCTCTAATAGTAATGACTTTTATCTAACTGTTCTTTACATTTTTATTCAGACATTATAATTACAGAGAAAGTTGTGTGCTTGGTATCACTGCTGGAGCCTTGAAAAGTTTAACATATATATTAATATAAAGTGAGTTTTCTCTTTTCTCTCACGCTACACCCCCTACACCCCCTACACCCTTAGCCCCCGCTTCCCCTAATGAAGTTTCTCATCAATTTCATCATTTCACATTATTAGTTAGAGAATTCTGCAGCTTGTTTTATAACATCTGACAGTGAACAAGCACAGAATGAGAAGACATTAAGTTGGAACTCTGGGTTAATTCCTCTTTGACCACATGCTGCATATAAAACGTATTGCTGGATATTTCATCCATGTTGGTATGGTGATTTAAGGATAGATGATGACTTACGTGACACGTTTATTACAGTGATGTCAGTCAGGTGAAAAGTTATTATCTCCCAGGGTAGCCTATTCAATCTTATGTTTTTGTATGCTTTTGTATTAACTCTACAGTATTCATATTCAGACTTGTGCCTTATTAAAAGTGCTACCAGTTAAACTTCACTAGGTTCAGCCTTGTAAGATTGCCATTGACTGCTAACACATTTATATAAAGTGCATGTTTATTACTCTCTCTCTTAAATCGAAGCAACGGTACAAAACTGAAATTCTTTGTGTATGCTCATGCACGTTTTTTAGTTTACAAGAGCATTAATATATCTTCAAACAAGATTTTTTATTTTTTATTGATGATTGAAGGAAAAGAAAAAGAAGTAAGGTCATGCTGTACTTTAAATGTTATTTTATCAGGATATTTCATGCTTTCGTTTGGTTTGTTCTGTCTCCTCTGTTGGACACTGCTTTTATGGCTAAAATAGCCTTTCCGCTTTTGAAAAGAAAGAGAGCCAGTGCTGTTTTCTCAAAGATGTTGTCCTGACCCTTACCCTGAAATTAGCCCCACAGTGACCAGTGGCCTGGTGAAGGCGCTTCTGTAGACTTGCAAAGTGAGCTGGCTTTTGTTCTGCTTCACTGTGACCAGACTGGGCACAGAAGTGTGGCCAGACAAATAACCAGATCCAGATTTGGTACTTAATGAGGTGTGATGTAGCGCTATGTTGAGACTGTGGACATGAATTGGGTCTGAGGGTGAAATAAAATAAACAGACCATGCTCGAGCGCTGTGATAACATGATCTATTACATTAGAGCAATCCAAAGTAGATTGGCTTGTACATAAGGGTTCATGGTGATTTTTTTTTGATTATTACTTTATAAGATTGTCTCAAAGATCTCATATTAGCACTTGATAAAATTATTTTTTCTCCGCAGGGGTTCCCTTTGTGGAAGTGGAGGGTGAAGTGTAGCTGCAAGCTGAATTCATCCCCCAGGCAAACTCTGTATGACAAGAAGACACATATTTGTTGTACACCACAGGGCCTGTGGAACTACTGCAAATTGGTTATATCTCTTACTGCACTTACTCCTCTGGGAGCTTTTCAACTATTGAACAGAGAGGAAGTTCTTATTGCATTATTGAAATACTGTCTCATTGGTATCCATTCATCAGCATGCTCCCCACTCTTGTTAACAGTATGGAAAATGTTTAGCTCTTTCTTTAAATGTAAGACTTTAAATGATGAAGAGATTCATCATCAAAAATTGGCACAACTGAGCATTCGCTACACCCCTCCCCCAAACAGTGATTGTCCAATCATTTCCAAAACCAAAACCACAAAAGCAAAAGTGTAATGTGCAATTGCTAGCATACTAAGTAGCCTACCACTTAATTACAGTAGTAACCGGGCATTACCTCCAAAGCCAAAGAGCACATCATGAACTACCTACACTAGTATGTAGGGTTGGTGCGTACCAAACTAGTACATCCACTACATAGTATTTCCCCACTGTAAGGAAGCTGGTCCCCAGCGACCCCAGTGACCCCAGTAATGAGTAACTGAGATGGCATCACATTTGCCAAACACCTAAAATCTGTACTGTTGTGAAGGCTAAAAGTGAAACATACAGGTTGAAACTACAACGTATGTAATCTGAAAAGCCAAATAGGGTTATGTTATAACAAAATGACAATCTGATCTTACATTTTTCCTTGTCATAGTACCTGTCTTGTACTACTACATTGCAGTACTAGAATAATGCTATTTTTGTTGTCTTACCTGGGTCATCAGCTGGTGAATGCTGACTTTTTACCTCGGACATAGAGCTTTCATTTGTCACAATATCATGTTTATAGCCACCAAATGCAGATTTAAGGACAACTTCAACAGGAATACGTTTTTAAAACAAGTTAGCCGGAAATTTTAAAAAGTCAGCTGGAGAAAACTTTTTTTTAACCAAATCATAGAGCTAATGTTAGCTTAACTACATAGCTAACTAGAGCTAATAATATGCTAGTGACGGTTGTCATTTCAGCAAAATTGACGGTTGTCGGCTAAAAGCTGCTTTTGTCTACCACTGTCTGAAATCAAGAATATATTCTTTTAAAAATTACTAAGAATTTCAAATGCGCCATGTGAGAATGGAAAGACAAAGACTGGAATTAGGTTCTCAGAGACTTTAATGTGTATCTTTTCCAAAAAGTATCATTTCAGTTCAAGCAACAGTAACTATTGGAGGACGGGTTTAGGAAACAGTCACCTGGCATAAGAGGGAAGGATACATGGTTTTGACTAAAATGTTCTATTCAAATAAAGGTAAATGCATGTGCTGTTTTCACTGAAAGATTGAGGCCAATGTTCGAGCATTCAGGCTGTTCACCAACTGTCTCACCAATTAAGTGTCCTGTTCTTTATCTGTAGAGCTCTGATGATAACAACGTCAAGGGGAGCGAGAAGCAGAAGAGGGAGTAAGCCAAGAGTCTGAGTGACTTTCTGAGACAGACCAAAGAGGAGAGGCATCCTTGAGGTTGACATCGATGTGGAGAACTAATCTGCCTGCAGGCTGTGATTCAGACCCAAGGTGAGCCCTGTGACATTTTGAGCTGATTAGGAATTTCACCAGCCTTAGCCTTTTGTGTCGTGTCAACTGTTCTGACATTGCATTACGCCATTTCATTATCATGCAGTCACATCTAATAAGGGCACTGTCCCCCAACCTGGTGAGGAGTGTAAAAAAATGGCCTCTTTAATGCGTGGTGGTCTGAGAGGAAGGGTAAAAAGACAAATCAAGCCTGTAACTGTTAGATAAGTGTGACTGGGCTTTTGGCCCAGAACAAATTACATTACTGTCACATTATGTCCCTGGTATGCATGAATTAAGCACTGACTGGGTGACTCTCAGCCCTCCCTGACTAACTTCCTCCCAAAATCTTCCGTGAATTTTTATTATTTATTTCCCATCAGGATGGAGAGACAGGCCCATTCACAGACTTTCTTTTCCTCTTTCCATCCTATTTGCATGGGGAACAATCTGACACTTTCACTGCTCAGCTGTTGGAATGTGAGAATTGCACTGGGAGAGGAGTGTGGTTAGTTGATGGCCTTTCTGTGCTGATTCAGACATTGCAAGAAGATGAGAGGGTTCTATAGTCTGAGTGGCTCCTCAGCCAATACTGCAGCTCTGAGACCAGATATGCAGTTTAATTCAGGTCAAATGTCAGCCTTTTTGGCTCTAAGAATAGTGTGTGTTGCTCAAAAAAAGGTCGCTCTACCCCCTGACTGAAACAGACAAAGGCCAAAGACATTTGGGACTTTGATTTCTCTCCCACTGGCAAATCTAAGAGCCCTTGTCAGGCTTTCCCGAACCTTGAAGTTGAGCGATGTGTCATGCTTAGACTGACATCTCGTCCAAACAGATTAATGGTAAGATACGTCCATATCGTCACCCTGGAAAAAGGACCATCTGAGTGGACAAAAGCAGAATGGCCTGGAGGGACTAAGCTGTCTCTCCCCGTTTCATCGTTACAGCCTGTGTGTGTGTGCCCTCATGATGCAGACTTGGCTGCTGATGAAGTAGACACATTTAGGTAGACAAACAATCCCTCTGTATACCTCAGAGTTCACAAAAGTCACATCCTGCAGAAGAATGTGTGTATGAGATATAAATTTGGCTGAGCAGAATTTGGCTGACCAAGTGGCAAGAAGGAAAGGACAGAACAATGCCATGAGTCAAAAAATGATTTTGACTCATCTATATGTAATTGTTTGTATCCTGAGTGATAAGGCCCAGCAATGACACAATGAGACAGGAAAGAGGGTGGAGATGGGTTCAGTTTAGCTCTTCTCTTTTCTATTTAAAAAGGGGAAACATGACCTACTGGCTCTCTTTGTACGATGAATAAAAATAATGAAACATGCAGGCTACCGTATAGCACCAAAATATACTGCACTACAGTATGCACTGTACCCATATCCTTTCCACGTCATGTCATCTCTCTCTTCTCAGTCTTTCTGTGTCTCTCCCTCTCCTGCCATAAGCACATAAAGACAGCTATTCTTAGCTGACTCCCCCACAGGTGAATTATGGATGAGATGAAAAGCTCATAATGATATTTGGCTGATCAAGTATCATGCTAAAATGCCACTTAAAGTGTGATACAGCTCACTGGGAGAGAGAGCTTTCTTCCCCTCCTCGCCCCAAAAATGTGCGACAGCACAGACAGCGAGGGAGGGAGAGTCGTATCATCGAAGCGGCTGAACAGACAAGATATGAGACAGACAGTGAGGGTGACAGACAAACAGCCATGGTCATTGGGGGCAACCAGTAGGGAGAGACACTGTCTGGGGCGCAGATAATAAGCTATTGCCTCACTTGGTTATTGCAGCAAGTCCAATGGCAAATCCCACGGAGACCTCAATTCACTGTCACTTAAAGGTATGAACAGCTTGTCTGTGCCTGACATGTGACTCAGCCAGGTGTGTCTTATTAATGTTGGAATTTACGACTTTGACTTTTCCCTGATTTTTAAATGTGTCCCGGTGAGGACTGGCTTATAGCCTTATAGAATGGGTGCATGTCATATGTCATACAGTTGGGGGTAAATGCCTGTTCATGCATGTGATGTCTCATGTGCTTGTATGAATTATCCCACACCTACATGTACGTCACCTTTACAAGGTTACACGCCCAGCCAGATCAGTATATGCATTATCTATAAGGGGGACATGATGTATTTCTATAGATTCTGCATCTTAAGTCATGACCTTGAAACATAACAGGATAAAGATGGTGGGTCTAGGTGGTTTTGTCACTGCAACTCAATTAAACACATGACAAAAAACTGAAGAAAACATCTTTGCAAAATGACAACACATGTGCAATTTGACCATTTAACAGATACAAAACTAATATATACCAAACATGGAAATGTGCTGCAAATTGAGAAACGCAACCAAATACAGAAACATGCTCATATTTGGTGTTCTTACATTTGATTGTGGTTATTTTAATCTAATTTGTGTTTGTTATGCTTGTTATGTGTTTTGCAATGTGTTGAGCTCTCAGGGTCATCATAGTTTGTTTTTTTTTTGTTTTTTTCTCTGGAAATCTTGTATATTTGCAGGCAGAGGCAAAACAGTTCTTTGTACTGTCTAATTGATTTGCACAACACTGAATGTTGTGCTTGCATCCATTCAGAGAGAAAAATTTGCAAGGTGTCCAAATATAACCGGCAGTGAAATAATGTGTCAGTAGCCTTGGAACGAGGGAAAACAGAAGCGGATTAAATGTACATGTTGCAAGAGTCAGGCACTTGATGTCAACAAACAGACAGACCACAAGAACTCAGGGACATAAAAGACACTGAGAGTGTGAGTTGCGAGTTGTTGTCCAAAGTAAGCCATTTATAGTGTTCTCATGCCTCGGATAATTTTCAGTGGCAGCTCCCTACTAAAACTACTGCATATGTGTGAATTTAATTACCTCTCAAGGGAATTACCGTAGCGGTGATTGCCACTTTCAAAGCCTCCTTGATGCCAAACACAACATGACCCGTGCAGGTGTGGCCCTAGTGTTCACAAGGAACTGTCTCGCTGAGCGGAAAGTGTTTAAGCGCTTCCTGCAGGGGTGCTAAAGGAAATCATCTCAACCATGAATACTAAATGACCCGGGGTGTACATTGGTACATCTCAAATATGTGCTTGGCCCTGGTCCAGCGGAAGGGAAATATGACTTCTGCTGCATAATTTATAGAAAATAAAAGGCTAAGCTGTAATGGTATTGACACTGGATTTGTGAGGTGTCTTTAGCGTCGCCGGAATTTGTTTTTGATTCTGGATGTCTGTAAAATTCTCCCTTTTTCGCTGGAAAGAAACGGATTTGCGGAAACTCCATGGGGGCTGCTAGATCACTGTCAGATGTGACACTGTAAGCTGCTGTTTGTTTTCACAGCTTCTTTTCATAGTCGATGAGTATGCTACGACATGACAGATACCAGGGAGAACATCAGGCTGGTGTGCCCTTCAGAGATGTCCCTTGGAAATAAGTGTTTGTACGAAACACAGAGACAAACAGAGCTCCTCTGAGCTTGCTCCTACTGCGCTTTAATGTTTTCTCCATGCTACATGTGTTTTTTTTCCCCCCTCCTGAAATAAATCACACATTTATACTGTAAATATGCTACACTCGCCCAGGTAGTACCCGAGTGCATTGGGACCACTTATTCATACAGCTTATAAGTTACTACCACAGGGCATGATGAAATTTAACCTCTAAAAACTAATAATATAAACACACAGGCCACAGTAGAAGTCATAGGATCTAAATGAATTTGTGAGGAAAAAATTTCCAGCCACCGAGCTATGTAAATGTATCCTCAGCCAAAATCGCTTCGGCCCTTGCCATCCAGGTTATTTACGAGCTCTCATTAGCAAATGACTTTCACACAGGGCTGTATACTGTATCCTCTCCGCCTTCACTTCATACTGTAAAAAAGAAAATCCACAGAATTAATGTTCTGGAAAATATAGTCGTAATAAAAAGCGTTGCGAGCTCTCGTGCACCGCCAAAAACGTTCCCCCTGTTCACTCAAATCAGCGCAATTAACCTGCATGAGAGAACATGGTGTTTTAATTCATTACCGCCCACAGCACGACAATGGGCATCTGTTCAGTGAAGCTGCATTCAGGAGCTGCAGACTGACAGCGATTCTTGTACTGTACTGTTGCTTTGGCTTGACTTGAAACCAACTCTTGGTGCTGGCTCACAAACACTGCCAGTAAAATATAAGCATATGTACAGTGAGCGCTTTATTTCAGCTTGAAAATTCTGCTTTAAGTTTGTTTACATATCATCCCAAAGCCCCAAACTTTCTAGTGTATCAGCCTTATCATAGGTGATACCATCTGGTGTGCAAGAGCAAATGATTGAATGACTGCTGTGTGTATGGCATATTGCCACCTGGCAGGTGGATACATTAAAGCTGTCCCGGGAGAGTCAGCGGTTGCAGGCATGCTGAACACTCCCTCCGCCGCCACTGACATCCTCAGGACGCTCCAATCGAGCATGCATCATTTCTGAAGCAGACTCCACGTCGTCTTCTATGCACAGTTGTTGTGGGAAAACATGCTGTCATACATGATGCAGACGCAGCATGCTGTCTAAGAGACAATAGCAGGGCTCATACGGGGAGGACAGTGAGTTATGACATCTGCATGCTGGCATCATAAAGTGGCAGGGTCTGGGGTTGCACTGGATGGTACTGTGGAGATAACACACCAGTGATGTAGATCAGGCCTACCAGAAGCCTTCAGCTTCTGGTAGGCCTGATCTCACTTTAGAAAAAAAGCTCACTTCAACTTTGGTCTTGAGTTTTTTCTTTTGAATTTTTTTATTTCAGGACTTACATTATCTGTAAATCAGGGCTGCAACTGCTGATTAAACAATTGATTTATTATAACAATAGTTGCATATTAATTTTCTGTGCATTGACTAATTGATTTATCAACTAATTGTTCCAGCTCTACTGTAAATTCAAAACTGCCACGTTAAAAGCAAGTATATTAAAGTACAAGTCAAGAGATTTTTTTCCTATTTTTCTGTTTATGTAAGTAAAAGTAGTAATACGTGAATGTAAAAACACTCCATTACTAATAAAAGTACTGCATTCAGAATCTTACTTAAGTAAAAGTACAGAAGTATTATGAGCAAAATCTACTTAGATCAAAAGCAAAAGTACTAATTATGCTGAGATATTTGTGTTATATTATTGTACTATAAAGTGTTACTGTATCATTAATACTGATGTGTTCATGTGTAATTAGCATTTTACTGTTGTAGCTGGTCAAGGTGAAGCCAATTGTATTACTATACTATTTGGATTGTTTTTAATCCATAAAAATGTATTGTATTTTATACATTTATCATATGTTTTGTATGTAAAATGTATTATTTGCAAAGATACTAGAAACTATACCTGTCAGTTAAAATGTAGTTTAGTAAAATATTTGCCTATGAAATGCAGAGAAGCAAAAATGTAAAATAGCATAAAATGGAAACACTGAAGTATACCTCAAAACTTTACTTACTGTAAGTGCAGTACTTGAGTCAGTGTACTCAGCTGCATTCAACCACTGCTGTTTATACTTTCTAATCCTTTAAAGGATAAGGCTGCCATTATTCTCTGTGTGGGTCACAGCTCTGAGGTCATTGGTCCCTACTTA
Source organism: Thunnus thynnus (assembly GCF_963924715.1). Taxonomy (NCBI): domain Eukaryota; kingdom Metazoa; phylum Chordata; class Actinopteri; order Scombriformes; family Scombridae; genus Thunnus; species Thunnus thynnus. The sequence goes on from NC_089534.1 coordinate 9,038,892, forward strand.
ACATGTCAATTTTTAATAAACAGGTCACAAATATATAATATGGTTTCATTTTTAAAAGGCCAAGTAACAGCTGGACACTGTCAATTTTAGCAAATACTACTCAAACATGTGTAAATAGTCCATTTATTGGGCACAGCTGTGGATTTGTGTGCTAGCAAGTATTTCCAGTAAGTATTTCAAAATGAACTACAGTACCCGTGTTCACAGTAATGCAGGAATATGCCACCCAGTGATGCGTTTTTAATAGTTCTGGGGAACATTGGTGCTCAAGCCCAGCTAACACAGCCAATACTTGTTAGTAGGATCATTTCATTGTTTGCTTTGGTCTTTTCATGGGATTTAGTGACAATAAGAACAGTATAAAATATCACCAGGCCTATCTTTTAATGCTTGTTCCAAAATGCATGCACCGCAAAGTTTACTTCTGCTGTATTTTTCAGGCTCACATTACATATTGGAAGCGCTTCCATTCACTGTTTCATATGCCTGCATGCAGGAATTCAGTCTGTGTGGTTAAATTACGACATGCCTTCCTTTTACAGCCTGTCCAAACCAACAGACAAACCAAAGCAAAGCCACTGCAGCCAGCTGAAGTCTATGAAATAGCACTGAAATGAATTAAAAATAGATTTTTATAAAATCATACTGTAAAAGTGCCCTTTATTGAAAGTAATATGAGATATTTTGACAGCATTTTGCTGTGTCAGAACTTTCATCATGAAAAACAGAGACGAAAAAGTAAAAATGGCAACTACCCATAAAATGGAAACAATGTACAGTGACGTAAACAGTAAAGGAATGCAGGAAATTAGTGAAAACTCAAAGGCTGCTGGAATGTTTCTTTACACTAGGTTATCTTCTAAAACAACTGACTGTAAAAGAGAAATTTGACGCAAAAGAAACGCTGAACAATACATTTACATACAGAATTGAAGGTTTGTGTGGAAGGATAATTTATGGATTAAGTCTATTATATTTCCAGATCTCCACAGGTAAGGGACAGGCTTCATTTACATTCCTTTGGCCTGCGGCGCACCGACTGCGAATGTCCCTACAGAGATGAAGCAGGGGTTTTCCTGCTGCCTGTTGATGTCATATCCCTGTAGAGAATAAACCAAGTGTTTCCTGTTGATGTTAGGATGTCAGCTTCCATCTGTTTGTGCAATCATACTGAAAGGCAGACATACAAAAAGAGTTGACCTCCTCCACCGGGACATATCCTGACCTGGCAACTGCTATACTCTCACTGACCGCACCTTCAGCCTCCCATTAAGCCTCCTATTCCCCAACTCTATACGATGATACGGACGCTCACAAGCACAACACACACAGTCAACTGCCCATCCACCTCTGTAGAGCTCAGATTTCCACAGCTCCCAGTATGCTGTCCAATATTTCCTGTAGTATAATTCAAAATAAATCATGTGCAGAAATATGGAGCCTGTAACCACACGGAGTAGATGGTGGGCATGTGAGTTACAGTATGAGTAAATTCTCCAGTTTAAAGCTTGAATGAGTCATGAATCTCAAGCATTTACATTTGCATTTGTATTTTACTGCATGTACACGTGCTGTTTAGAACAATATATTCATGCTCTGGGATTTGAAGCCACACCGCAGCAGGTACTATTAGTTATGTACCTGGAATAGGCCGTATATTCAGCATGGGAAGAGAGGGAGAAAAAAAAAAAAAAGCAACATCTACAACATCTGAAAGAGCCCAAAGGTGATGAGAACCAAGGTTACCACGGTTATAAATAAGCACAGAGACATGGAGAGAAGTGTAAAAAAAAAAAAAAAAAAAAAACTCCCAACTAATATAAACGTCAGCTCTGCGCTCACAGTTTAAAACTTTAAGGAAATACTGAATAAACGGCGATACTCTCTCATGGTTAACAACAACAGAGGTTGTAAAGCAGAGAAGTGTTTGCTCTAAATCAAGCGCTGTTGATGATCATTCCCGCACCTTCTGATTAATAGAATCTGCACAAGGGCAGGAAGCCTTTACATGAAGGCACATAAAACCACCACGGAGACTATTTCCTCTACTCCTGCAGTTTGAATTGCCCTCTGTAGTGTTTGTTGATCGGTAGCAGCTCAGAGGAAATGGAGCTGTGTGCACAGATGGGAGCCCGCAGCCCCACCTCTGACTGAAACGTTGGTAAAATACTATGTGTGTGTGTGTGTCTGTGTGTTTATGTGTGCAGCCCTCTCTTTGCGCTTGCATTTGTCACAGTCTGTATTTAGGTATGGAAGGTCATCCATGCATGTGCCTAATTTGTGTGTGTGTGTGTGTGTGTGTGTCTGTGTGGGAGAACACAGCTTGACTCCTGCTGTTGACACTGGCTCGGTGACAGTCTGAACACTCGGCTGTGTTGACGAGTGGGAGTCCCGCCCTGCCTGCCCCTTTGTGGAGAATGAATATTAATAATTCAACATGATCTCAATCCCGGCTGCCTCTGAGGCTGTTACCCATTACCACGGGATGAACTGATATTGCTGTTGCATGAAAAGGCCACCGACAGGCAAAAGTTAGAGGAGGAAAACTGTGATGCGCTGCTAAAAGGCACCCCTGAGGTTTCTGCTATCAGCTCAACTGGGGTGAAAGAAACATATTCCTTTGAGAAGACAGACAAAAAACACAAGTCCCCCCACTCTCCTCAGTCCTGGCTTAGACATGCATAAACAAAGCTGTCTCTATTAGAAAGCTAAATGTGTATGCAGAAGACTGACTTCTGAAACTATCAGCAACCCTGAAAATGATACTGATCTGTATTAATGGCAGTGCAAAGTGTCTCTGCAATTTAAAAAAAAAACTGCAATCCATTTAGTTGTTACTGTTTTGCAGTATTTTTATTAATTCCCCCATATTTTCTAAGCTCCATGTATAGGTTATACACAGCGACAAACAAAACCTCTTTGTGAAAATGGCTTCCCGTCCACAGAGCAAAATGGTGGGTAAAGAGGTTGGGTTGACCTGATGTTGTGCTGCTGGGTTTTCATGCTCTAATCCCTGTAGCGAGGAGGGATGGTGTCTAATCTAACTCACACAGCTAGCCTGATGCATCTGCTTTTACCCTGCTGGCACATGAACTACCTTAATCTATCTGGGTGATGTCACATGATAGCAGCTGTAATGCTGCTTTCATGTGACATCAGGCTGCTCAGAAATCAGTGAACAAAAGATGCATGAAAGATTAGGTGTTATCAGGATGACAGCTTATTTTCTTTGACAGGGGTAGGGTTGGGGAGTTGAGGAGACAAATGTAATTACATTGATGGAAAATGGTGGTATTTGTTAACCTGGATGTCATTCTCATAACTAAAATTTTACTTACCATAAACAGTGTGGAGTCCGGCAACAACAAGGTCAATCTGGACATCTTGAAGTGGGAGCCTCCTATAGCTTCAAAAACAAAACAAACACACACACACAAAAGAAATTTGACAGAAATCCACTCAAACACTTCTCTTTGCATCTAAAAATAAACACAGGAAGTAATTCCCTACAATCTTTGTAGCTGTTTCATACAAGCTGATGTGCTTTTGATTTTATTTGATTTAATTACAGATCTGAAAAACACACCAAACCAAGAACATGAGAACGTTTATTTCCAAAATGACCCCAGCAAGTTAAGACATAAAACTTGTGCAATAAATTTGAAACGTAGACTTAAAATAAAAAAATCAATACACCTAAATACAACAACAGATTAATAGCTCAAGTAAACTTTCATTAAAAACTAATTACATTTTTAATAGAGGGCTGCCCCACGGTACAACACCAATATAAATAAAGAGCTTCTTTAGGGAGAAATGTGCCGTCCAACTTAAATTTTCTGTATTTTGTGAAGCAGTGACCCACACAAGAAGATGATTTGGGTCTGTAAGTTTCTGAATTGCTTTTTATTGACTGCTTTAAAGAGAGACTCCAGCTATAGCTAATTGCTCTACAAATTTACCCAAATAAAATGAGTACCTTTGCCTGGCAGACAATTGTATTTTGTACTTGTACAATTGTATATATGTATATAATTGTATATATCTAACAAACTTTTCAAGAGGGATGACTTTGTCAGTGGTAGTGTCGAAACGTTAGTCTGCTTGCAAATTAATCAGTGTGCTCCAGTTCCTTCTGTTCTCTGGAAGTCTTCTGTCCTCGAAATGAGAACCTGATTCAGCTGCATTTTGCTGGAAGATGCGTGGAAAACTCTGTTTCAACGGGATGAGTTTTCGTTGAATAGTTCCCAAGTCTCTACAAAGAAGGCAGTGTGCAATCATGACTAAGTGTAATAATGGGAAATTAGAAAACTAAAACCCAGGTAGATAAATACTTAATTTCCCCTTTAAGTCCACAGTTTCAGTCACACAATATGCAGCAAATTTCACATTTCACATGCGTAAAACAGAAGGAACAAGTTCTTTCCTGTGGTTAAGCTGTATTCATAACCTAAAAAGGGTTTAGTTTTACAGGTCAACAGCACCTGATCTTTGTTCCAGCTGTTGCTCAGGGATCTTCTAAAGAAAACATGTGAACCATTTAACCCTGTTAGAGAGGTCAGAATCTTTCTGGGCTCTCGTGGCAATTAGGTACATCCAGCAACGAGGTGATTCAGAGAGACAAGCTGACCTGAGTGAAGTTAAAAGTGTCAGATTGGATTCTTAACAAGGTCCACATTCTGCTGATTCTTGCTTGCTTCTTACTTAGCAACTGTTTAGTACTTCTTAAGAGAAGTACACGCATGTCACGCAGTTTAACCGCAGCGCAAAAGAAAAACTCAAGTTGGTTTCCAAGCTGACAAATGTGGGATATTTTGAAAAAAACACTTTTATCGTTAGCAAGCTAATGAAATGAAACCTGAGCATCTTTTCAAAAAGCCAGACACAGATGATGAGTAGAATCGATTGTAGATTCAGGGGCTTAAAACCACATAATGCTGGAATGATTGCTCTGAGAGCCACACATGCAGGTTTACTCTCCCCGTCCCCAGAAGTAAAGTTCACCCTAGTACGTGTGGGCAGCCACAAACTTAACATGCAGTCTGAATCTCGCTATGCTATCACTGCTCTTCCATTTCCCCGGTTTGCACAAATCCATATTAAGCTCCGATATGTCTTTGGGGTCTGGCACCTTCACACCTTCAGCATGGAGGAGATGAGAGTCAGGCTGTTAAATATTAATGCAGGGACCAGATGCCCGACTGGCCACTGGCATTTATCTTAACCTGCTCCAGCAGGTGTGAGCCCAGCAGGTCCCATTGGCATCCAGGAGGAGCACTCAACCTCCGGATCATTTAGAGGCGTTAAAGGATTATATCTGCGCTGAACCGAGACTGGACCAATACACCCGAGGGGATGGAGGGAAGGACTAAGGCAGAGAGGAGAGGGAGGAATGATTGTGTCTTCGTGGCGGGGAAAAAGAAAGCAAGTGGGGAGGGAGAGGAAGCTGGGAGATGGATGGGGTGTGGTGTACGCCTGGGCAAACACTCCCTGCTGTTTGCTTCTCTCTTCCCATTTTTCTCCCAAGGGCAAACAGAGAATCGAGCGAGCTGCAGCTGTCTGAGTGTGTGTGTGCGCAAGCGGGTGGATTTGACCTCTTTGGCCTCTACATAAGTAGCAGGGAATCACCACCAACAAACCTCCCCCCTGGGGCCCTTGGCCACTGGCCCCCATCATTACTCCCTTGAGATCCCCAGGCAGCGCCACAGCCCCCTGCCACCAGCCTCATATTAACCGTAACGAGGACACCGTGGCAAGAAGAGAAAGAGTGTGTCACCGGCGAGGAAGACGACGCTTGAAAACACGACAGCGCTTTCCCCCTCCTCACCCATCTCCTTCCTCCCTTATTTCCTCACACCGCGTGCCTCTTTTTTTCTCCTGCAGGGGCACGGAGCAGCATGAGCGGCGAAAAGCAGTCCATCATGCTGCTGTAGCATCTGTCCTGAGCACATGATTTTCAGATCATCAGGACAAGCTGTTGAGAATAAGGGAGGGCGAGATGAGACAACCTGGTTGCTGTAAAATCAAAGTGTGGCCCATTTTTTAATCTGATGCCTTGCTATGCTACTGTGATATACATGAATGATTTACATGATATGAATTGGTTTCAAGTACAAGGGCATAGCCAACACACACATACAAGTACACATACAAACAAAATAAACATGATTGCAACGCATCATTCCTGCTGTTTTCAGAAGAAAATTTTTTTTGAAATGGTTGGTGAATTTGAGACTGAGAGAGGATCCTTGGCTGTTTGGAGTGCATACTTGATTGTAAGAAAGGGGAGATGGAGAGGTCGTAGGCAGCCAAGGAAAATAATAAGAGCACAGCTGTAGAGAGAAAAAGGTTATGACTGATGAAAGGTAGACTGCTCCTGGTTCTCTTATCTTTCTCTATTGACATAAGTTTGTGAAAAAAGGGAAAGAAAATGGTTGCTTGCTCTCTCTAAGTGCCAAATAAAAGAAATGTGCAACCCAAAAATGTGATGTACTTTTTCATTTTTACTATAAATCAGAGTCTTGCAAGGTGTTACTTTTGATTTATTAGAAGCTAGCTTGTGACCTCGAGGTTGTCAGTTCAAAATCTGACTGGGTCATGAGGTTGGAGTATTCTGACTTTCGTAGTATGTAGTATGGCATTGTGACAACGTCAAAGAGCATGTTAAAGCAGGAATATTTAAATTTTATTGAACAGTGGCTGCTGTGGTCACAAGCAGTAATTACAGAATAATGTCACACTAGATTTCCCTTCACTTCCAAAGTTCTGTGGTCTCATTTTAAGACAACATTAATTTATTTTTTGGCCATTTGGAAGCAGTGGAACAAACTGTAAACACAACACTGACATTATCACCTTATAAAGATGTTGTGGCTAACATGTTAGCAAACAGTTATCTATTTGCACATCCTGCAGACACGTAGCAACACGTTTGGAGTTGTGTTTCTGATGACCCAGTTAATGTAATAGTCACTCTTCTTATAGATTTGTTTTGGTCTGTACCAACTCCCAAGCAAAAAGTCTTGCTCTCAAACGGCTAAAGTCTCAGCCATGTTGACTAGCTAGTTGCTAACTATGTCTGTCTGGCGTTTGATGCACATACTGCATAGTGAGTTTATCAGATCCACTAGTGCATTGCCCGTTCAAAATATGCCTGTTCAGAATGGAGCGATTTGTCAATACCTAGAGAAAGTGCCCATGCCCTAAATGCCTCTCATGCAGACTATCCGCAGACACTATAATATACACACATTCCCTAAACGCCTCACATGCATGCTATCACTAGACACTTCAATTTACTGATGCCCCCTAAATGCGTCACATGCTGTCTATCGGGAGACTACAATTTTGAGATGAGCTAAAGTTTAGGATTTAATTGTAGTGCCCATTCAACATGTGCCTGAGACACGCTGCTCTATGTCTTCAACATACATACCAAGTTCCTCTGTTTGTGAGGAACAGGAATAGTACAGTGTAGTTCTCTGAATTTTTCTAGTTCATTCTCTGTGGTAGTTATTATCACTATGGATGTAATCCCTCCTCTGACCACAATGTGGGTTGCAATGGCAGAGTGGCACTGTCCGTATTTCTGCTTGTTGACTCTATTGCCAAAAGAAAAATTAGTAGCAACGTTGCTTATGAGGTATTTTTAAATATTTCTCAAAAACCACTCATCCAAACAACTTCACACTCAACACTGTAATTCCTTGGGTCCTTAGCAATATACCTGCCAAGTGTGAAGTCGATTGGATGAACAGTTGTTAAGATATGCAAAGGACACACATACATATAGACATACAGAGATTCCTTCCTTTGTAGTTAGATTGTTAAAGAATAATAGAAAAAAGAGAAAACAGGAAAAAAAAGCAATGACCTTATTCAGTATTTCAAAAATGGTTCCTTTTGTCAAGACATTTTCTTGGCATTTTAAGGTCTTGCCAGTCTCTGATAGGTGACGCTAACAGTAAGTGTCCTTTTGAAATATGTATATGTATTCTTTTAAGCTGAAAGGCCTCTATTGTGCAAAGCTCTCATCGGTACCTTCTCTGGATTGAACGGGGCAGTGGGTGAAGGTCATGACTACTGGGAGGAAATGTATAAAAACACTGAGTAGCTCTGTGTGTGTGTGTGTGTGTGTGTGTGTGTGTGTGTGTGTGTGTGTGAATTGCTGGTCATGCCTAGAGTAGCAGATGGGCATTCTTTATGACTGATGGCCTTGTGAAACATGAAGGTGTTGTGTCAATAAACGATGTTCCACCCCATCCATCAAACGCCACTGACAGCAACATGTGCACATTTTTATCCGTTACACCTTGTGCTTACCGTACACACACACACACACACACACACACACATATACAAGGACACACCAGCCTGCACAGACAGCCCTGCATGCACACACCCACTTACAGTACCTGCACAGTATATACACAGGAACACACACGCACAGATCTGCAAGTCTATGCACAGCCACATGCACCTCTCCCACACACTCTTATTGAACTGCGCTGCTTCGATACTGTTACTTAGGTGGGAAAGTACAGCAGTAAGAAATAAATCTTATCCAACAGAGCATGAAGGCGTTGAGTTTTCCACGTGTTGCCTGTTCATATGGTTTCAGCAGTGATGGACTAGTGCACCTTTACAGCAGAGGATCTCATGTGGAAATCAACTTTATGCAAGTAGTGTGTGGGTTTTCCCAACTTTTGATGTTTTGAGAGTACTCCTCCATGTACTCCCGAGAATACATGAGCGTCCCAGCCCAGTGGATACCACGGCTTTTATTTGGTGGCACAAAATATATCACCTAATTATTGTTAACTCACCCATTTACATCCATAGAAACCTCTCTGTGCGGAGGTACTTTGAAACAGCTGAATGTGAACATCAGCATGCTAACATGTTCACAGTGACAATGCCAACAAGCTGATGTTTAGCAGGTAAAATATTCATCATTGTCACCATTTTAGTTTAGAGTGATAGCACGTTAACTTTTGCTAATTGGCATTAAACACAAAGTAGATCTGAAGCTGATGGTAAGTTAGTTAGTTAGTTTTGCAGGTATTTGATCATTCTAAAATACTGGACAACGTAAAAGTTTGACCCCATGATGACACTAAGAAAAGTAAGGGGATGACCAAGTTTATACAATTCATCCTTAGGGGAACATGAATATTCTAAATTTCATGGCAATTCATGCAACAGAATTGTTGAGATATTTCAGTCTCGACCAAAGTAGTGGGTGACTCACTTGATTTATTGACAATACCATGCTGCTAGTATGTCACACTATTACCTCCTACAAGGTTTTAACAAAAGAAGCGTATTTAGTAATTCATCAGCAGCACAACAGTTGTTTGAAATATGTTCAACACAGATCAAAACAGGGATTGTGGTGATTATGCAATGATTTGAGAAGTTTCTATGGATGTTTTGATCATTTTTGTTCATCAGAGCTGCCTCTTCAGACTCACATTGAAAGCCTACAGGTGGTGAGTATTTATCACTTTCAAGGCTGGATAACCAAATGAGCTAAATGGGGAACTGCATCAGAGTCCCAGACTCACAACGTGTCACTTGGTCTTTCTTAATTTGTGTCAAAATAAAGTTTTAAGAACTCAGTTATTTCGGTTAGAATTGTGCCCACATGGTACATACATTTGTGTTTGTGTATGTAGGAGATATGTCAATAGGGGCCGAATGGCAATTTTTGCCCTTAACCTAACAGGTTAATACAGCTATGGATAATCAAAAGATTTGTAGTGGAGTTTTCCTGTAAGTACAGTTTTGTTGTACAAAAGTAGACTGCAACATCATTATAAAGATTTGTTGACATAAGAACAAGGTATGAAGTTCAATGTTGGAAGCAATAACCACAAGATGAACTGATTTGTGTTAAATTAATGCAAAATATTTGTTAGATATAACCTTAATAGTGGACGACAAAGATATGAAAAACCTACTGGGGTCGAAGGCACAACAGCAGTGGCTGAGAAACAGCAGGCTTCATTTTCTGATTATAATGACGTGCACATTTCGCAGATGATGTCTTAACTGTAGTGTATCGACAGTCTTTTGTGATTAAAGAAAACACAATATAGTCTTAGGTTATTTCCATCTCTGTCTCTAGAGAGTAAATCATTCTCTGCATTAGACAATACTGTCTGTCTGTTGATTCTCTGTGTTTTTCAGACAAAAATACACCCACAGCTCCTGTGACATTATTACTCTATCTATAAGAGTCTACTTCCAAATGTCAGGCACATGCCCTGAGGAATGTCATACAACCTCCGTCTGAATATTTGATGAGGAGGAAAGCATTGGTCCAGCATAGAGGCTATAAAGACCAGACAATGCTGTCGCTGTTGGATTCAAACAGAATGTTTTCAGCACTCTGCCAGTGGAGATTACAGCAAGAGAATTGTTGGACAAACCACAGTAGCTCAAAATCATAAACAATTTCCATTTCTGTTTTCAAGATGAAAGCTGCGGATCAATTTTGTCATTACATATGTTTGTTGTGGTATCATAGCCTCCTGCATTTTTTTTATCTCTAGAGCTTTTCTCGGCCATGTCGTAGCACCTCACAGGCCACACGCAGCAGACATGTTCAGACAATATTTCCAGCAATTTCCAGCAATTATTACTAAAAGCACAACTTCCATTACATCTCCTCTGACTCAAGCTTTTCTTGCCAACCAGTATTACCAGCCATATTGATCATCATCAGTGATATCTCAGTGTTTCCTTCCTGCTTTAATGGTCATTCTTTGTGATGGAGCATTTACCTGAGTACTTCATGTGAGTTTGTAGGCTGTGAACGTTTTCGCATGTACTGTACATCTTCAAATTTCAGTAAATACTCATAATGGCTCATCATACCATAACAAAACTTAAGTAAAGGTAAAATAATGTTTGTGTGTTTTGTTCAATTGGCTTTTTGGAGACTCTGACAAATTCAGTTTTACAGGGATTTCTGAGGAAAAACAGACCATTCTGCTGATTACACAAGACGTTATGCACAGAATACAGATGTAGCCATTTTATCTGACATTGCTGTTGGTATATGAGATATGAGAAATGTATTTTTTGCAATTACAAAATCAATATGTCACTGCTGTATATGATTAATATTTAATTTTCCACTGATTATTATTGCATTCTTGGCTGTGGGCTGGGCTGTACGTTCCTGAGCCCTGGGCTGTATCAGGCCAGGGAACATTTCCTACTGTGCTACGAGGAAACAATATAACTCGACAAACTAATTTTTCTTCATCATTGCCCCTAAATTCAATATACTGATTTCTAATTAAAGGTTGTCGCCAGTATGTGAGGTAACCAGTCCATCATCACCACCTCTCAGCATCTGACATTAAATGAAATCTGTGGACACTGCCGGAATGTTGCTGAGACATCAATCTATTTCTTGAAATTTAGTAAGTAACCATTATGAAATAATGTATGATGCAAAGAGAGTAAACTGTTGGCTTCTAGTTTCGTGTTTTGCAGCCTCCACATTTATTTGAATGAGGCCAGTCCATTGATGCAGAGGGGATGCATGCAGACTCCTTAAAAAAAACCAATAACAACAAAAAAAAACAGGGTTGTGTGTAAAAAGGTCAACTTTTGCTGTAATGCTATGCACGTTATCAATGCGCTGGATGCCAAGATGCGTGCACATTCCTGGTAGATTACTCCATAAAGTGAACGCTGTAATTCTACCGTTTACTTTGCAATTGTCGTGACAAAACAGATGGCTGGCGTGATAACTCTCTACAGCTGTAAAATCTGGTCCACCATGCAGTGTTTGGCATCTGACAAGCCATCAAACTCATTGATTTGTAACTGAAACTAGATTTCTTGGAATCTGTTTCATCATCTCACGGTACCTGAAACAACACGCTCCCACCAACAGAGCAGTTTTTAAACTCAGGTCTTTTGGTTTTTGCATACTAACTTGTATCAAAGTGTATTATGTTGCTGGGAGGGCTTTATCTGTGTGCATACTAATTTTGACAGAAGACTTGTCAATATAAAAACAGTGGTTAAAGCAAAAAGAACATGTTGTAAAAGGCTTTTCCTACTCAGGGAATATGTGCTGTTCAGTAATGCTTTTACACACCTCACTGAGCAGCCGCACTCATCCAGCGCTGATGCCATCTTCACAAATGTGTGACATGTAAAAGCAGAGAGACTGGGCAGATGGACACCCAGGCTGTTTGGACGGCCCCCCTCATTAAATCCTCCTCGTGCAGTTGACCCTGTGTGGCCAAGAGGACTATATTCTGGCACGGCCCATTTATGAAGCAGTACTGGGCTGCCATTCATCACCCATGGCAGGTTAAACCATGTGCACAATCTGTTTATATCCATAATTATAAGGCATCATCCTGCCCATGGGCTGCGAGAGTTCAAGAACATCTGCTTGAAGCTCTCCACCAGGAGGACAGCTGTGGCTGGAGAGCTCTGTGAGTTATATATCTGGTGGGGATAAATCTACTGTGATAGGTATATTAGGTGTGTTTGTGTGTGCAGAGGGGTCAGAGGAAGTCAGAGGCAGAATGCATATCTCTATCTGAATGGACAGAGAGGGAAGAAAAGACAGCAAGGGAGTGAAAAGGGGGGGATGTGTAAATATGGTAAACACTCTAACGCAGAGAGAAAAAAGACAAAACAGAGACCTACATAATGCATGTGCAAAAAGGTACAGTATGCATGCATATTCTAGGTAGAGCGGAGTGAGAGAGACGCAGCCTAATAGCATAATGATATTAATGAGAGACCATTCATCATGCAGACTCATCACTTAAGTTGATGAATACCAGCAATTTAAAGTAGAGACTCAAGTGGAACATGCCTCTCGCTGCTCCACTAGCTAACCTTTCAGTCTATTATGCCACATGTCCTCACAGACTTGAAACTGAATGAACCAATATGACAACTGCTGAATATTTACTGGAACGTATCAGCAGCAAAATAAAAAAGATGAATGGAGCAGTACAGGGGAAAAAAAAAAATACTTGGAAGTGTTGAGAAACGACAGTGAAGACACCCAAGAAGTATACACAGGCATGCATACTCTTATATTTCTATATACACAAGCAAACACTTCAAAGTGCAGCATATAAAGCACATTTTAATCACACATACTTAATTAATTACTCCTATCCTTCAACCTTTCTGCGTATTTGCAAAATGCAGATATGTTCATTGCTGTGGAGGAATGTTAAACAGACATATAAAGTTGAAAAGTGATAGAAATCAAGTGGGGGACGCCTTGCTAATTAAAGGGATCTAACATTAGCTGATTAGGGGAGAAAGCTGAAACCTTATCTGGAAACTTCTGTGATGCGGAAAAAAAAAGAGAAAACACACCCAAATGAGATATAGAAAAAAAGAGCGCTGTGTTTTGCCCCTTGTAGCAATCAAGTCAGTCGTACACATGAATAATTCATCCGTGAAAAGGCATTTGTTTGTGAGTCAGTTGTAAGATTTAAGGCATTTAACTGTTGTTGTGGGGCTTTTTTTTTTTTTTTTGTCTCTTTTCATTTATTTATTTATTTATTTTCATGCCTTAGTTAAAAAAGATCACAAGCAGCTGCAGATGTTTTCTGTTTGTGTTAACTTGAATCCTGTTTGCCTTTTTTTTTTTTTTTTCAGAGGGATTTAACCGAAATAAGCTTTAATGAATGGGACCTGGTGACAGAGACAATTTACATTCAAATTGTTAGTTTGTGCTGACACATTTAAAAATAGCAGGAAGAGGCTGTTTTAGGAAGAGGGGGAAAAGACGGCGTGCTTGCAGGTTTACCAAATAAACAAATCTGTTTCTGTTATACATTAGTGGAGGAGGAATGCATTTCATCAGCAGAAACTGAGCTGTGCGATTCCAGTTTTCCCCCTCTAAAAACATATTTCATTAAAGTACAAATATCATTACTATTATCTTACTTTTCAGTCTCAAATTTCTACACCCGTCAGCGCTATTGTTTTCCATTTTTTGCCTTTATTCCTTAAGATAATTACCATTTACTAAATCAAGACTATTAAAGACAAAAGGAAACTGTAGCTGTGCTAATTTACCCAGTAATGAGTGCATTCCTGGAAATGTAATTCTACAACAATCCAATAACCGCTTCTTACAATGCATACAGGCATGTGTGAATGGAGAGAATTTTCAGAAGCTAAATTGAAACAGTCTTTTTTTTTCCTTATGGCAGACCAGAATCTACCAACTCATCCAAGCCTCAGAAAATAAACGTCAGGTGGAGGAACTGCTCCCATCTCGAAGGCAATATTTCAGTGTCGGACCAGTAATAACAGCATGTGGGAAGAATGCGCTTAAATCACTCAAGCTCCGGGGATACACATTTTTGAACACTGGAGTCCGACCAGACAAGTGTTTTCTTTTGTGTGCAACTGGCGAGACGATGTTTTTTTTTCCGAGCTTCTCTCAGCCGCTTTCATCTCGTCCGACAGCGCTTACTTTGAGCTCAAACAAAAGGCACAAAGAAACAAAAAAATGTCACAATCAAAGGATCCTGATGTTTAGATTGTACACCAGGGGTGCTGACAACTAACCAGCATTGTGTGACTACAGTGAGATGCACTTTCACATTTCCCTTCTGCTGGTGCTTCCTGTCAGTCTGGCCCTGTCATCCCAGCTCTCTCTGTATCTCTCAGCATGTCAGTTTCATCACTTTGTCTTCTTCTCTTTCTCTCACCATCTCTCACCATCTGTTTTTCCATCCTCTCTCTCCGGGTCTCCCTTCTCTCTCTCTGTTTCTTCCTCCTCACACACAGATCATTCTTTATTCCAATACATCCAGTGATTCGTGCAATAGCAGTGGGCGTGCTATTAGACCCATTAGTCCAATATCCCAGTGTTGAGTGGGGACGATGAGAAATGGATTGGTGGTGATGCGGGTTGCGTGCACTGCTGTGAGTTGTAAGTGTGTGTGTGTGTGTGTGTGTGTGTGTGTGTGTGGGCAGCAGTGGATATGATGAGTGTGTGGTTTAATGGATGGCTGTGAAGTGTGTGTGGTAGAGGGACAGAGAGAGAGAGAAAGAAAAAGATAAAAGAAACGGATATGGAAAGAGGTGTGTAATATAAAGTAACAGGTATGTATTTCACGTGAAAAGTATCTCATACATGTGTACCAGTGGGTGTACATATGTAGGAGATGAAGAGGTGAACTCATTTTGAGATTTTTTAAATGGAAAGCTTTTGCTCTTTATTGCCTATACATATTTAACCATATCAACTCAACTGAAACACAGGTCATTAAAGCTTTAACAAGACTAAGAGTTACAGCTACATGCTAACAGCTCTTTGAAGCTGTGCCTAAGCACAACAGTTTTTTGAGCGAAATGCTAATGTCAGCATGCTCACAATGACAACGCTCATATAATGAAGCTTTGGTGAAAGTTCAATGAGGAAGATCTCCTCCCTTCCGTTCTGCCTTTATACCTCTATGACTACTATTTCCTCCTGTTCTATTTGTCTCTGTAACTCCCGCTTTCCCACCTGACCAATGATCTTTCTGTCCGTGTTCCTCAAGCCAGTCAGTCCCTAGATGCTGTTCTTTAAATATTGTTGCAGTTCTGCCATTCTGTCTTTCAGACCTACAATTACACAACCATAGACTGTAAAAGTATGGATGCCATGGACTCCGCCTAACTCCCAGCTAATCCAAAATGGCCAAAGAGGTGGAGCTGAGGCGGGCCGAATGAAGCTTGGTTGCTGAAACAAGCCACCTAGCGGCTAGCAACCTGTCACTCAAAGTGGCCACGCCCTTAATTGTGCATAAATTTAAGCCTTAATAAAATATAAATGGGTGAGTTTCATAAAAATTCACCCCCTGTACAGTTGTCATGAAAGGCGAAATTAGCTATAGAGACCAAAAATGTTTTTTGTACCAGGCTGTAAACATGTTTATTTGTGCTGTAGAGTTGGGCATTTTAACATGGGGTTCTATGGGAATTGACTTGCTTTTGGAGCCAGGCTCAAGCGGCTTTTCGGGGAACTGCAGTTTTTGACACTTCTGCACTGGCTTCATTCATTCAGCCCCAGAGGTTGCTGTTTATGCACAACCCACTTCCTCTCTATCACTACCATGACCTCCATGGTATCCATTGAGACTTGTCCAAAGGTTTCCATCGACCACCTGCTCGCTTCACACCACCACCAGGGTCTAGACTCTGGGGGATCCTGTCCTATCTCCTGTCTTCAAATTTAATGGCAATCCAATAACTCTGAATCACAAATTTGAACCACATGGTGGTAATGGAAAAGTCAGAAGACCACCAAAGTCATTAGGATTCATCCTCTGGAGCCCATCAATATCTTGCATGTAGTAGATGTTAGCTATTTCACTGGATAAGTGAAAACTTACTGACCAACCGGTGGCACAAGATGAAAAGTCAGGGGATCACTAGAGTCATTAGGATTCATCCTCTGGGCACCATGGATATCCATATCAAATTTCACAGCAATCCATCCAATAGTTGTTGAGACATTTCACTAAAAAACCAAAATGTTAACCTCATGGTTGCATTAGAGATTTAGGGGATCAACAAAGTCAGTAGGCTTCATCCTGTAGAGACGACGAAAATCTGTACAAAAGGTCACAGCAGTCTATCCAATTGTTGAGATATTTTAGTCTGGACCAAAGTGGTGAACACACTAGCAAACCAACATTGTGACTAATAAAAATCCCCTGATTTTCTAGAGCACTGGAAGTGATGTGTTCCTGCATGAAGAAACAACAACTTGTTTGGAACATATAATACACAAAGAAAAGATGAGATCCTACAGAAAGTGTCTCAATGGAAAAAGAAGGAAAAAGGAAGAAGATTTTCCACTGATAGTGGAGCAAGTGTTCTTTAAATTAAACTGTATTCATTGGAAAGTGAAATGAAAATCAACATTTCTTTTAGAACAAAGGCATTAAAAGATTAGACAGGACTGAAGACTTTTTTAGATGCATCATCAGTCACATATTGTTAGTTAGAAGTAGCTGAAATCTACCTTTTAACAATATAATAAACTTCTGTCTTGTTTGAAATGAGTGCAAAATCTGTTGATATGCAATAACAATAATATTCCCTATGAAGACTTTACCTTTGCAATCAACAACCTAACAAGCTTATTCAAGGTAGAAAATAACTCATTTGGCAATAATCAACAAGGGAAATGCTCTCTGAGCAATGTGTTACATTTCATTATCGAGACAAAATGTAAACCAAAAATTAGGAAAAAATATGAGAAAGTTTTATGATTCTAGCTGCATGTTCTCATACTAATATCTTGTTATAATGAACAAAGATTACTGTTAAAACAAAATATAATGATTTGTTGTTATAACAAGAAGCAACTGATTTTATGAACTCTCACAATATTTTTGAAAATACCAATACCAATACCAAAATACCAATCAGTACCAACCAGTTTTCAGGCCAATCATAGCATTGAGACGGCATTAGTCAAGGATGTAAATGACCTCGGGTCCAATATGGATATGAAAAAACTTTCTGTATTAGTACTACTTGACTTAAGTGCAACCTTTGATACAGTGGATCACTCCATTCGTTAAGGTAGACTTCACAGTCTGATTGGCCTCTCTGGTACTGTTTTTAATAGGTTCAAACCTTATCTTACCAATAGAGATTTTTTTGTGAGCATGGATGAATGTTCATCTAAATGCTATAAAATTAATTGTGGTGTTAACCAAAGGTTCAATTTTAGGTCCTACACGTTTTAACCTCTACATGCTGCCACTTGGAAATGTCATCAGGAGGCACACAGCTTTACATTGTCCTGTCTGATGGCTCAGGGCCAATAGATGCCCTTTTTAACTGTATTTTAGATATCAAGTTATGGTTGGCAATCTTTGATTCAGATCTTAGTTTTGAACCTGACATTAGAAACATAACTAAGAATGCATTTTATCATCTCAAGAACATTGCCAGAGTGCGACCGTTTCTCTCTCAAGCCAACACAGAGAAACTAATGCACGCCTTTATTACCTGCAGGATGGACTACTGTGATGCTCTACTTTCTGGTCTCCCTAAAAAGAATATAGCTCAGTTACAATTACTTCTGACTAGGACCAGAAAAAGAGCACACATTACACCAATTTTTATCAATTTTTTGGTCTTGGTCCTACCTATTAATCAGATTTGCTTTTAACCAATGAACCCTGTAGGATCTTCAGGTCCTCTGATAGTGGCCTTTTTATTATATCCAAAGTCAGAATAAAAACCCACGGTGAGGCATCCCTTTGTTACTGTGGTCCACAGCTCTGGAGCAGCCTTCCTGAAGACCTGAGGGCAGCAGACAATGTTGATATTTTTAAAAAACTTTTCATTGAACTTTATTTTTTATATTCAGTCTGTTTTAGTTCTTGTTATATACTTTTATTTTTTTGTTTTCTTTTTATACTATACAATTACCTACCTTTTATTTCTGGTTTTACTCACTTCAATACATTTCCTCTCTTTCAGTATTTTATTATTTTTTCTTGTGCTCTTAATGTTTCATTTACTTTTTATCTACTCTTTGGAGTTTTCATTTATTTCACTCACTTTTCACTTTTCTATTATTACCTTATTTTGCTATTTCTAATTCTGTATGTGGTGTTTCCTCATTGCAAATTGATGAGATTTATGATAGTGTTTCCTCAGTTCATGTTTTCATTGAGTGCTGTCATTATTGAGTTCTTTATTAATTACAAAGTCATTTATCACTTTGTGTGTGGGGTGAGGTTTATTGTTTTATTGTGTGTGGCACTTTGTGTTACATTTTGTTTGTATGAAAAGTGCTATAAACATAAAGTCTGATTGATTGAAGAAAAGATTCTGGTTTAATCAAAAAAAGGTTGGTATGTCATAATAGCATGAAAATATATCCTTAAAGGCCCTGAAAATTATTATTAGCAAATAGCTGAGAGTTCAAGTCATGATAAATAGTGCCTAAAGATGTTTGATATATTACTTTGATTGTTGCTTATGTAGTCAGGAATAATTAAAGGTACCCTGTGAAGAATTTGGCCACTAGTAGCACAATGGAGCAATTATTTTTTGAGTGAGTTGTATCGTGAATGTGAACAAAGACATGCACCCAAGCATGCTTTTCACATCCTGCTGTTAGTTTAATGCTGCACCGCTGAACAACTGTTGGTAGGTGTAACACACCAACGAACATAGCAAAGTGCCAACAAAAGCAATGAAGAAGAAGACTGTTAGCAACATAGATGCAGGATTTGAAATATTCAAAAAGTTGTCTTAATAAATATTTTACAGGGGAAGGAAAAGTACTCAACAGGTTTATGAGACCTGCATTTTGGTGGGTAACATTGAATATAAACGTAACTTTTGTTTGTGTGCAAGATAACTCCACAGGGCACCTTCAACACTATAGAGAAACACTTTTTCAGGGGCTTCTTCTTCTTGTTATAATGGGAAATTTACCACATTTTTTAACTGATAAATAATGCTGTAAATACAAGTATGAAGCTGGGAAGTATGGCACAGGGGTGATGGCATATATCTGCCTTCTTGGTCTTTCCAGTGGCCTCTCTGTCGGAGTGAGGAGCTTCTACTCCTCACTTCTCCCTCATTTATCACTCCTTACAGCAATGGAATCTCCCCCTCCATGTTCAGACACATCCACTGGCTCCATCACTCACTCTTCTGATGGTTTGACAGCCCGATGAGTGTGTGTGCGAATATGTGTCTGCGTGAATTTGTGTGGGCCACCTCTCAGCTGCGTGTCCAAGTCCATGCATGCAGGCATTTCTGAATTTGTGTGAATGCGTGTGCACTAAGCTCCCCCACACACCACCACCACACACACACACACACACAAAGGCCTTTCTGTTCCACCCCAAAAATGTATCACAGTTTCTTTGCACGGACGTGACGGGACAGGTGTGAAAGGCTGGTGGCAGCGTCTGGGATGGGGGATAATGTAAACAGCCAGGAATGTGATCCACATCACAGCAACTGATTTAAGAGAGGGGTTTGGAGGGGCGAGAGGTCACTCACCGCACTGCAACAAAAGAAATGAAACTTTATCCCCGTGACAATCAAACCCTACTTATGTTGCCTTTTCAACCAATTGTCATTGTCTGTCAACTTCCCATGCGAGTAATGGGTGCTTTTAGCTTCACTGGTGATTTATGTAGCCTTGACTACAAAGAACTCACAAGTACAGAACATAGGGGGTTATCTCAAGTGGTATCTAGTCATGCTGATAATTTATATCAATTTGACAAGGTTTTGAGATATCTGACATTTTTGTCTCTACCCCAGTAGAGATGAATAGAACTAAATGTTTAGTGTTCACAACAAAGATTTTAAATTATATTTCAAAAACTTCAGTGCCAACCTGTCTTTTCAAACAGTGTCCTGGTTACTCTGAAAAATCTATAGACCTCATTGTGGACCATTATCACTGGAATTATTGTACTTTTTACAAAAGGAAAATTTTTGACATGTTGACATTTTATGGGTTATTTCTTCAGTAGAAAGCTGTTGAGAGTGATAAGTGTCAGCGTTCGCACCCTCGTCGACCTCACTGCAGTTTTCGACAGCATTAACCACACTATTTCCCGCTCTGAATCCTCCCTCAACACCAGTACTACCCTATCCTGGCTAAAGTCATATCTCACAAACAGACATCAGTATCGACAACTGCACCTCCTCCACTGCTCCTCTGTCCCAAGGCGTCCCCCAGGGTTCAGTGCTTGGTCCTCTCCTGTTCATCCTCTACATGCTCCCCCTTGGTAACATCATACGTCGTCATGTTCTTCACTTCCACTGCTATACCGATGACATCCAGCTCTACATCGCCACTAAATCCATCACCATTGCAACTCACTCCACTCTGACCAACTACCTCACTGAAATTAAATGGATGTAAGCCAACTTCCTCAAACTGAATTGTGATGAATCAGACATGGTAACTCCAGTCTGTCTCCCTCCTCACACATCCGCAACCTCTGAGCCATTTTCGACAGCAACCTCTCCTTTGAACACCACGTCAATCAAATCACCAGAATTGCCTTTTTCCACCTAAAAAACATAGCCTGTCTCTGCCCATCACTCACCTTCTCTGCTGCCCAAACTTTGCTCCATGCTTTCATCACATCCAGAATTGACCACTGACACAGCATTGTTTATGGCCTCTTTCACACATAGTCCCCAGTAAATTACTGGAATAACCTTTCAGGTACCAGTAGTGATTTTCATTATTCACACATGCAGCTATATTCAGGAACATTTCCATCTTGCGCCTTTTCACAAATGCAATGGCAATGCTGGAATAGATGGGGCACAGGACAGTCCAGCAGATGGTGGTCATGCAACACTTATGGATGCCAACCACGATAAAACTCAACAGAAGAAGAAGAAGGGGCAAAGCTGGGTGTGCGTATAATATGACGTAATGATATGACATCTCATATTGTTCTCAGGAACAGGGCGGATGAGGAGTTGTTTTTGTCCAGTGGCAATGTTCTTGTAATGTATTTAATATTCAACAGGTTTGCGAGACAAATCACCCATGAAAGCATTGGCAAAGCAACCGTTAAAAAGTCGCGGATTCAAATACATCATCAGTGGAATCTTGTGACTGGTTCGCTCGCTGAAAGTGTCATTTGTGAGACAGATGTAACCCTTTACATGCTTGTCCCTGCAATGTTACTGCTTTCATTCACAACACAGCTGTACCGGCATTTTCCCTGAAATGTTACCAGGTCTTGAGGTGGGAAATTGGCGATACAGATTTCCTTGAATGTCAATCCCAGCTCCTATTCACATATGACCCCATGCAGCAGATGTTCCTGAACATTTCAGGGATAGACTGCATGTGTGAAAGGGGCTTATGGCACATCATCCAAAGTCCTAAATAAACTCCAGTACATCCAGAACTCAAATTCAAAGTCCTTCTCCTCACTCACAAAGCCCTCCATAATCAGGCCCCCTCCTACCTCACCAACTTGTTCCACCACCATGCTCCTTCCCACAGCCTCTGCTCGTCTGATGCCAACCTCCTGTCTCCTCCACTCAGGACCAAGCACCAGACCTGGGGCGACAGAGCCCTCTCCATAGCTGCCCCCCCTCTTGAACTCTCTCCCGAAACACATCCAGGGCTGCACCGATCTGTCCTTGTTTGAATCACTAATCAAAACTCATCTTTTCAGAACTGCTTTTAATGTGTGATTAATGTTGTGTGCTATGTTTTTAGTGTGTTGTTTTCTATCATCATTTTAACTTATGTAAAGTGTCTTTAAGTACCCTGAAAAGAGCTCTATAAATAAAATGTATTATTATTATTACTCCAGGACATGTGATTGATTTGATGTCATATATACACTTACACCTACATTAACTGATAAGTCCATTATTCAGCTCAGTTTTTGTCTTCACCAACTCCTGAGAAAAATATCTGGCTGTTTGCTGCTAAAAGCTCTTCTATGTTCACCAGCTAGTTGCTAACTTTGTTTGCTGTTTGGTGCTGGGCAAGTAGTACACTGTAGGTTTATCAGTGTATTTTCACTAATAATAGCTGCCTGCTACAGCCAGAAACAAGGTTGAGATTGAGGTTCGAGAGAGCTGAGACTGAATCAAAACAACAAAGTTGCAGGCTGTAAAATGAAAACAACAATTTGAAAGATGCTAAAACACTCAGTAGAAGTCAAACGAACTATAGAGTTTGGTTATAATTCTCTGTAGGGTCATCACTACGAGTGATACCTTTCACAGTACACATAGTCTATGATACAATAATATTGATCAGAACAGCTTTAATAGTAACATTTTTCAGTTATGTGACATGATTCCACAAACATATACTGCTTTGGTTATGGATGAGTTCAGTTGAACCACTACAATAGCAATAGTCAGTGATCCTGCCTTGATGAATCCCCATGACCTGCTAGCTCATCTATTTGGACTGACAGACCGAAAGAGCAGGAGGAGTAGTTGCTTATTAAGCAGGGGAGCTTGCTCTTTAATCACCAGTATAGTTTAGGAGACAGAGAAGTGTTGCCACACACTACTGGCGCCACTTCTTGGTTCCTCTTGACTGCGGGAATCAAGATAAAAACATAACTCCAAGAATAGTATCAAGCTAAACAAATAAGAAAGAATGAAAAAAAGTACAGTTTGGTTTTTAAATGCTACAGCGACTGTATATGTTGGACTGTTACGTCTAAACTACCTCCTTTTGTTGGTATTGCTTATTATATGTAGCTCATTATAATTACATGGGTTACATCTTGGAATTGGTGTGAAAATATATGTTCTAGAAAGGCAAGGAATAGGATAGCATAAATCAACATTAAAACCCTATAGCTTGTTATTTTATGCATCTTATATTTTTGCCTCCCAGCATAGACCTCCTGTTGCGACAAAGTGAGTCAGTTCCTCCCACATATACCCTGGTTGCATCTGGAGAAGGATTCAGGCACACTAAGCAGCTCATGCCACAATGAAGATAACATCTCTGGCTGTTAAGGGCATAAGAAAAGCACTGCATTGAAGTACATGTGGTGGTGTACATGCAATACTTTCTTAATTAGGCGTAATGAGAATTGCCTGGTTGGCACAGTGACTGAAATTACATTAAGTGATTACATCTAGATTCTTTAGATGACATCAAAGTGACCTCTCATCTGCAGAAGATTGAGATGAACACTGTGCACAATTATACAATTAATGGATACAGTTACAAATAAAACACTTGAATACAGATTAATCGATCATTAAATAGTACATTAAAAGTGTTTTTCAACTCTTCAGCCAACTAATTCTACCATGACTGCGAACAGCCAGCAGGAAACCAGAGAAAATAGCAGTGTTGTGGGTTATAGTTATAAGTATTAATGATAAAAGGCTATGTTGACAATGTTCTTGTACATCATTAGAAGCATGACATCTTGGGAGCATTAACCTTTCTCAGTTCAGCTGGGCCCATGGTTTATTTATGCTTGCTACTGTGTGGTAACTGTCTTAACTGTTCCAAAGATGACAAATTTGTCATTATTCTAAAAGCCTGAAATATTTTTCTGAAACATTTCACAATCTTCATGCAAGTAATTAGTGACAGCCATCTGGCCATAACTTAAGTAAGACTAATCACAGTGGAGTGTATAGCTGGAAGTTTGCTCGAAAATAAAGTTTTAGAAAAACATGACATACAGTAGTTTGCTAAACTTGGGAAATGTTGCAGTTACAGGATAATGGCACATTGAATTTTCCCAATATCTCCCAAGATTCTCTTAAATCAGTCGCATTGAAGACATCTTTATGAGGTGACCTGACTGGGAGCGAGGATGGTGGACACAAGCAGGAAACAACAAACATGTTTCCTGTGCTGTAGCTAAAATCACCCCTTTGTTCACTCATTTATTATTACACATTTTAATACCCACTCTGTGGTTCACTCTACAAAGAGCAGATTTTACACTCATGAATCATTGTCATTTTTTACTGACACATGAAGAGTGGTACAACACTAATATTCACATCTATCTAATGCAACACGTATTGCATTGTGGGATTGTTAGCAGAAAGTAGTGCACAATGCATTTTACGTTACCTTGTGGGGGACTACAGCATACATTTCTCAATCAAATAAAATGGCAGCAATATAGTGCACTATACACTACGTAGGCCTTGACGAAATGGTGTGTTAACTTCCTGTTTGATTTTTGTGATTAAGCCACTGAAATATATATCTGTGATATACTCAATTGTAACAATAGCACAAGAAGAGAAGACTCATAAAGTCAGTACTCTACCTAAAGTAATGACAGTTATACATAGTAACAATATTTCTCTAAAGTTAGCTAATGTTAGCCACCTAAGCTAATTTTCTCTTCCACCAAATGTTTGATAACAGAAAAGAGCTTCGTCCAACTTCTTTACAAATAAGGCGACAAAAGTATGCAACACTAAAATTAACATGACAACTTGACATCTCTCTAATTTCTAAGGTCGTGAGAACTGTGAGACCTAAAAAGACAAGGTCAAGGGCCAAAAGCAGTTGAGAAATCTTGCACTACAGTGATGTTAAGTTCAAGCCTAGGTTAAGAGTTAAATTGAAATGTGACTGGCAGGGCAATGTCAAGTTTCAACAGATCTCAGGAACTGTGTGTGGTGAAATTGTATTATCTCTTGTCACAGATGCGAGCAGATTGTCTCCGGTTTGGACATGTACATTACTGCAACTTTATCCTGTTGGCACTTCAGAACTTCAAAACATTGAGTTTTGTGTGAAAATAAAACCAAGGAGCGAGTTTCTGCTTGTTGCTTGATGACTAAGCTTAGCCTGCCATCAGCTTTGACATTTTATATGAATCCACTGACAAGCTTCTCTTCAGGTGTGCTGGTGAAAATGTCATGGAATTTAAAAAAGAGGTAGTATTTACCAAAGCTTACATTTTTTTCTTGAGAATTACAAACAGAGCTGAGAACATGGCTGCTTGTGTTCTGCGTTGCTGGGGCAATTCTAAGATCAGACCTTTAGGGGGGCTCAGCCCCTAATGAGAATGTGACATGTCTACAGTGCCTTGCAAAAGTGTTCAACCCCTCTGCTAAATCACTCATTTCACTCGATAACAATTAATACATTTATATTTTTCTATATATGATATTTTAATTTACAACAATAATACTTTTAATGGATTACAAGTAAGTGACATGAGTTTTACGCCACAAAATATTTTTTAAGAAAATGAAAAATGGAATACGCTGTTTGCAAAAGTATTTCACTCCTTTCACTTTGGCAAACCTCAGTTCAATTAGTTCAATGTTATCTTTTGAAGCAATGTAATTAGTTGGGTAATGTGTATAATAATAATAATGGTTCAGAATGACTTATCACAGAATTCAATATAATACACCAGTTTTAGAGAGGACCCTCAGTCAGTTAATGAAAACTGAGTCGATGACTCAGTCATAATGACCAGAACTTTCCAAAGTAAGCAAAAGATCAAATTATGGTAAAGCAGATAGGAGAAATGTTGGCTCGTTACAAAACATTGTTTGAGTCTCTGAACTACATGGGGACAGTCCACCATATCATCAAGCGATGAAAGAAGCATCAGACAATGCAGATTTTGTCAAATCAGGCCACCATCCCTCCAATCTGTGTACAAGAAGCAAACTGGTAAGAGATAACAACCTGAGACCAAAAACAACCGTGAGAAAATTCAGTGGCTGCATTAAGAGAAAAAGTGCATGAGTCACATTTTCCGTTCCAATGCTTCAATTTATTTTCCATAAATGTTCTTTAAATATACCATAAGGCCCAATTTGAGATTTGTTCCTGTCAGGGGGGGGGTTACGTTTGAGTTAAAACTCTGAATGAGTGTTACCAGGAGCACGGACGCATGAGGACCAGGTAAGTAAAAATACTTTAAACCCTTCATTATAAAATCAATCCATAAAATCAGTTTAGTCTACTCGCTCAGAGACAGAGGAAGGATTGGTTATTGCACTTTTCAGGCTCCCATGGCTCACTGTTAACTTAGCATATTATTTCGAGCTATGTTAAAATTACAGTTTAAATGGATTACATATAAGTAGAGATATTTTTTTGAAAAAAAAGGATAATAAAAGAATTATAAATAATATATGTATAAATATATGTATGAAACAATTCAAGTAAAATAGGAAATATATAAATCCTATAAATAAAAAATAAGTGCTAAGATCATTTAAATCACACTTAAACATACCGTGGGTTAGTAATAAAAAATATAAGTGCTATGAATAGAGATAAGTAGTAAAATCAGAGTTCCTCTGCAGACGGGTATCCTTATTAATAAATATTATTAAGGAAGTGTGTATAAAAAGGGGGAGCCGACTTTTAACAGCTCCAAGTCTATGCAAGTTATCACTGTTGAGTTTTTAAAAATTGTGCAAAAAATTGTAATTTGAAACAAATTTTCTACATTTCTACCCCATCTAAACTCTTGTGGTAAGAAAGAGCCACCTGCACTAGTTAGACTGAGGATGCTATGAAAACCAAGAATGCATCAAGAACAGTATATAATTGGGTAGATCAGGACAGGAAATGATTATTAGAAGAATGGCTATTTCATATTTGAAATTATATTTATAAAAACATTATGGAGCCTAAAATGGTAGAAGGTTACCTAAAAACCTATTATTGGGAATCGTGAGTTTCAGAGCGACAGAGACACAGAGTGTAAGTAAGTACCCACACAAATGACATCACGCACCGCCATGTTTAAAATCTGAAATTAGCGAATTTACGAGCAAGCTTACTCAGAGATGATCTTACATTAGTCGTTAGCTAGCTAGCTAGCTTGTGAGCTCGCTAATAAAGTAAACGTCTGAAACTACCGGGAGTTAACATTATATCTCGTTCTGAAACGTCAGTGTCTGATAACCTCTTCACCTCTAAGCCTTATGTTAAAATCACGTTGATACATCGCCAAATAAATCGAATCAGCTGCACAATAATAACGACCACTTTGACCCAACGTTCTCAGAACGTCAGAACAATCAACAATTTTATTTGCTAATGTTTCAACTTACTAGTGTTTTTCTGCACCATTAATTCACTACCTAGTGTCATATCAGTTCCGCTGGGTCTCTGTTGAAAAAAGTCAAGGCCAAACTTCTCTTTGTTGTTCAAAAATCAGGAATCAGAGTTTCTGAGCCGCAAAAATGGACTTTAATGCCAGGCAATAAAGGAGAGCAATACAGTGTTCATAATAGACCACCCCGTTGCTCTGAGTTTCACAACTCAGGGCGTTGTCTTATATATCCTAGGGTCGGCATAGGTCACGCCTTGTGTCCATCCTCTTCGTACTTGGCCAACCACAATATTTTTTTTTTTACGTCACCTGTTGTTGTCCCAAAATCTCTGAAATAGGTTTTGGCCCGAGCTGGTCATATCTGGCATGACCACTTCTATCCAGTTATGCTCTTTTATTTTTTGTAACTGCTAAGGATCATATCATACCATTATTGTCAGAGCTTCCCCTGGCTCTCTCTCCACTGCCATACTTGCCTCCACACACCCCCCTTTTTCTCGCTCCTTTCCCACAGCCACTCTTTTTTTTCCTTTTTTTTTTTTTTTGAAACACTGAGTTTGATACAAACACATTTCAAAGTGAAGTTTAACACGAACATACCCTCCAGTTTATCCAGTTCATTAAGTGAGATTCTTTTAACATTTTTTTTGTGCCCTTTCATTGATTATATGTGGTCTGTGAGGTTATATATTCATTATAATGACAATTCAACACACTACTACTTATTACTTATGATACTTGTCATAATCATTCTGCACCATTAGGTTCTTTTCCGTTTAGCAACTCATGAGTCTTTATAAAATTACACCACAGTAGCTACATCTTGCATGCTCAGTTTGAGACTAAAAAAAAATAAAAAAATAATATTAATAATAATAATAACAACAATTATGATAATAACAACAATTATAATAATAATAATAATTATCAGATGAAATTTGGGTGTCCTTGAGAACCTATAAAAAGAGTCTAAAATCAACAGTGCTGCACTGACAGTGCCGTGACAGCTCCTTCGTTTACACAGACACAGAGAGACAGAGGTGAGGACATCAAAGCACAGGTGGAGAGTTAGTAACATAGGGGCTGAGCAGGATGAAGGGATCACATCACCTGAGATAAAAGGCCAGGCGTCACACGCACACCAAAACAACACCACCGCATCGCTGAGGCCCCAATATCTCTCACCTGTTACACTATGACCTTCAAAAGGTCCTGTTTTATCTTTTGTCTACAAAGTGTCTGGTAGTTTGAGTAAGGAGGAATGTGTGCTGCCTGCAAGTGAGTGTGTGTGCGCTAGGTAGGGTCTGTCTGATGTTTGTCTGTTTGTACTCTTTTTAATGTGTGTGTGCAGCAGATAAAACGAGATAGCCAAGAGAAAAAAGCTAAAGAAATGCAATTGAGCATGCAGCGTGTGTTCCCTCTAAATAATCTGCGCAGGCTCTTGCTAGCTGTTAGTGCATATGTGGATACCTTTCGCTCTCTTTTGCCTCATCTCTGAGCTCCCCCCCAACCCCCCCTCCGCATTTGAGGTGACGTGACTCTACCGCTCAGAAGCCTTTGAGGCTAGACAAAAGCAACCATCACACAGACAGGATCAGCTTAGAGCTGTGTGTAAGCAGATTTGATCCTGCGGCATTGTCGGAGATGCTTTACTTTATACGGCGGCCTGAGAGATGCTGCTGTTCTTGCTTCTGCCTTCACTGATACCGTCCTATGACTCTATCTGAACGCTTTGATGCTGAGCAGGACACAGTAGCAAAGTGTTTATGTCATTTTGAATTCTGAACCAGGCCTTCAATTGGTTGTTTTTTTTTCCATCTTTTTTCCCCAGACGGGACGGTGTAGTGGACCAAGATGATGCTCTCACCTCTCTTCAATCATTAATCACTCAGTCAGAGTCTTTGCCGGGCGAAGATAGTTCAATCTTGAAATTTATTAAAGTTAAAACCCAGTCTGGCGGGTTGATGAATTAATAATAATGTTCACATGAAGGTCTATTCAAAGTGGGGAGAAAAGTGGCAAGAATCAAGGTCTCCTCACACTTTGGACTAGTGAGATATGTGTGAAGTGTCTGGATAAAATATTACCTTGGGAACATTTAGCATAGATCATTTTGCTAATGCAAAATAGTCTGGAGACACATCAAACACGCATTAGGTGAAATTTATTTTTAGAATGTTTCAAGTCGAATTTTCATGTGTTTGGTGGGATTCTGCTTTGATGCTGCTCAGAGCTCTGCTGTGTTTCAGTCAATGTTGTGTCTCAGAAAAGTTCAAACAGGGTCACCACAAAAGAGTTTTTTATGTTGTAGTGTTAGAGCCATCTGGTGCTTTTATCATAGGATTCTTATTGCAATATGTTTTTCCTAATGATAAGTATGTCTGTCTTCAGTAAGAAATATTGAATATGTAACATTCAGTGAAAAAATGTTCACATGTGCATGCTAATGTTTGGTAATTAGCTGAGGCTGATGGAACTGTTATTAGTTTTGCAAGTATTGGGAGATAAATCAAGATAAATTGAAATTTTAGCCTGGTGATAAAGGTCACTACTAGAGAGGTCACAAGATTACTGAAGCTGTCGGTCCCCTCTGCACCCACAGCTACAAGTGCGAGTTTTGCAACACATTTATTGCGAGAAGTGTTGCAAAAGTCAAGGCGTGCGGATTCGTCACTTTGCGATGTGAGAGAACACATTTGTGAAGTTGCAGTGACAGATTGGAGAGGTTGTATTCACAGAGTTGTAGTTGTAGAATAGAAAGAGTGAATGTTGGATTATAAGTTTGCAGCTGCGAATATCAATCTACACATTTGTGAATGTTTTTTTCTTTGACTTCATATGCAGAACTCGGGTGTGTGAATATTTTATATGAATGAGTGACTTTTGTGTTTTTGTTCCGTGACCTCAAATTCAGCTCACATGTGTGTGAATATTTTATGCAAGCGAAGATTTAAACATACAATTTCAGATTTTTGTTCTGCAAGTTCTCACATTGTATCCCACACGTCCTCACATTGTATCCCACAAGCTCTCGCATTTTGCAACATGTTTACCTTCATATTATTGCCTGCCCTTTTTTTCTTTTTCACTTATTTTCCCACTGCACTAGCTGGGAAAATGACAGAATACTAAAGAAGCGTGAATTGCCTGAAGGCTATCAAAGGATATGACTTTGCCCAACTGAAGTGCATGAACAGGGACACCCTGCACAGTAGAGCTGTTGCCCTTCAACTTTCACATTCTCCACAAACTCATGTGTGTGTGTCTGCCACTGCAGTGCTGGTGGAACCGCTCCCTGCCCAGCTCCGTGGCAGTGAATGGGGCGAAACAGCCTCACAACTTTGTTCATCAGCAAGTAGAGGAGACACGGGGTGTGTCTGCTAAACGGTGGGTGACCGACCGTAATGATGCTGCTTTTGGTATCGCTCAGTGTGCGGCTCGATGCCCCCAGCTGCTACGGCCTGTTTCAGCATTTCTTCTCCATCTGCGGGAGGCAGCACGACCTGTCAGGTAACTGTGAGTTGCCTGGTAAGAGGTGAGGATTAAGGTCAAGAGAGAAGCATTAAGAGTGAGAGTATGGTCAGAAAAGGTTAGTTTCTTGTGTGGATCCCAACTTTCTACACATTGCAGTATCATTCTGGTAGTATTTTTTTTTTTTTTTGTTCTTAGTTAGTTTTCTTAGTCCTGAAGGGCTCACTATGAATGATGTCATACCTGGTAACATTACATCTGCCTCAGTTTTCTCTTATATTTTATCTGCCTGTCAGTTATGTTTTCTCTCTTTCTGTAGCCCCAAATGAACTCTAAAACACAAAGATAACAGAATCACAGTAGCTAAATCGGATTTACTGAGTAAACTATCAACAACAAGCATGTTGCCACACAAGGGATACACACACACACACAAAGATTAGCATCGCCTGATAGATGGTATATAGCCAGAGCATGATCAGAGAGTTTGCATCCCTAATGTGAATCATTATGCAGGAATAATTCATTTATTTTTTGGCCATTTGAGGGCAGCGAAACAAGTGACATTATGACCTTGTAAAACTGATGTCCAGCAGACACAGAGCAACATTAGTATTCATTTAGAGTTTTATTTCTGGCAAATTGGTTAAGTCTAATATTGACTCTCTGTTTAGCTCTGCTTTGGTCTTTTGATCTTGAACGAAGAATCTATTTAGCAACTAAATGCTCCACTACGTTCTCCAGCTAGTCGCTTATTTTTTCTGTTTGCCATTTGGTGCTGGGTGGGTAGCATACAGTCTGTATACAGGGTTTTTTTGGGGGTTTTTTTTTTTTGCTGAAAACAACTGCTGGCTGCGGCTGGAAACAAGATTGAGGAGAGGAGTGAGAGTGAACCAAAACAGTAAAGTTTAAGGATGTGAGGTGAAAATGATGAGCTGAAAGACGCTAAAATGCCCATGTGAGCTGAGAAGAACGGCAGAGTTGGTAGATGTTTCTCTGTGGATTTGTCACTACGAGTGTCTGTTTTCACATTACACACTAGCCACTATAAGCTACTGGTCATATTAGATCCTGTAGAATGGTAGTAGGCTGTAACTGTAGCAGAAGCACCCCTGAATGCACTGAATTGTGCAAGAGTATGTAACAATACTTAATTCAATTTTTCATTTTGAAGCAGAATAATGTGTTATTTCTTTTTTCAAATATATAGTCTTGCTTTGTGGTACTTCTATGAGTCTTTGCTTTAAGAAAGAGCTGATTTACTTTTATGGGTATATCATGTTATAACTCTTCAAACGGATCAACCACTTCTTTAATTTCTTTACTAAAAGTATGATCCCTTATGTGAATTTCAGTGAGACCGTAGGCGTTGTCTGAGACAGAACTTGATGTATGTACTGCAAAGAGAAACTATGGGAGACGCGCTGTTGTTCTACAAGCAAGCTGACAGCTTTCAAAAGCTGTGGATATTTCCACTTTTCAGCGAGCGAGCTCTTAAAACCGCATAGTCTGCTCACAGTTTGAATTGTTTTGGCTTCACAGACAGACTCTGACACTTTTCCTCTAATAATAGGGATTCCTGCCTGTACTAATCTCTCGAGGTGACAAAGTGAGTTATGGGCATTCTCAAAATTAAACTAATGAACACATCCAGAAGACTTATTATTAGTATGTGCTCGTGCATTAAATAATCACTACCTTGTCATTTTTTCAAATCTGTTTGAGCATTCAAACATCCTGCCGATGATTAGCACACTAATTCCTTTCAGTGGGCAATCCGTGCTACTTAATTTGTCTCGCTTTGACTTCTAACACCTCATTTTTTACTAATCCCAGAAAAACAAACTTTATGTGTACAAGCAGAGAAATGCAGTATTGTTTTCACATTGTATATATGCAAGGTTAACACTTTTGATAACTACACAAAAAATTCCCAGCAGATATTTTACACAAAGTAAGGTTGGAAAATAGTTCCAAATCAGAACATTTGCATAATTGTGTTTATGATGTAAAGAATGTACAATAATAACTGCTTTTGCTGAAGCATGCTCACCCGGACTATGTAATTTGCTGTGTTTGTGTGGGTGTGTGTTTTTGTGTGTGTCTGTGTGTGTGTGTAGGAACTCAACTCCGACACAGAGAGCATAGGAGAGGCTGCAGTGTGATAATAAATTACACCAAAACGTTAAAAAGTACCGATAAAGTGGAATAAAAAAAAGTGGGGGGGGGCTTGAAAAGCAAAGCAAAAGCCGAAAGAAACCCAAATATGCGGCTTGTGGAGAGCCTAATGCAGCCCTGCAATAAACAAAATTACAGATCAGCATGGCTTCATCTCACATTTCTGGAACCGCAAAAGCTGATTTCCTGTTTATCTAGATGGTAGATAGGGAGAGAGTTAAGGCGTAATTTGAATCCATATTTCATCCGACTAACAAGAGGTTTTTCCTGACTTGACATCTGTGTGGTGACACACACATGGCCCATCATATGACTCATTATTGTTTGTGTGTCATACTGGGTTAGGGGTTATTCTGTGTATGTGCTGAGCGTGTGAGCCAGTGTCTCTCAGTGTGTGATGTATGTGTTTGTGTCTACATTTTTAACGCTGACATTCAAGGTTTATTGTAAGAATGTGTCGACAGGAAAACCTGCAGGGCACTTTCTCATACTCCCCCCGGTGAGCTTTGCTGTGCGTAAGAAGGAAGAGAGTGATGGTGAAGGTGGGAGGAGCATTTGTCAGGAGTCAAATTGAAAGGAAATATATTGTAGAGAAGATGGGAGCCCAGATAGAAAATATACAGTGTATTTATACATCCAGAAGAAATACTAATCCAGAGCAGACTTGAACCTGTAGAATAAGTTCAAGGCAGTAATAACAAAACACCATTTCAGCTTGTCCTCGTCAACCTTTGGGAGGTTCATTGACCAGTGAATCGGCACAGAGAGCAGATTTTATGCATTGCTGAGAGGGGCTGTACAGTGACAGCACAGCCATTCACACCTTTGTGTTGTTTAGCACCCACACTGATACTTGTCCTTGCAAATTACTGCCTCATAGGCTTATCTTACTTCAAGAAGAAAGCTGTAGGCTTTTTAAATATGTGAAGACACATGAATTCAGTCGATCTTTCCCACTATTCTTGAAGCTATTTGTGTCAAGAACTTCCACCCGTTTTCCTTATTGGACTTCTGCCAACCTCGCAGGATGGCATGTTGTGCAAATACATGTTCCAACGGCATAAATCTGAAACACGAACCTCATTAATTTAGCTGGTGTGCACTGCAGAGGAGGAATTCAATAAATTGCAACCTTGGAGTTCATGAAAAAATAATCTGCAGAGGTAAAGTTGGAGGTAATTACAGTGCAGACGACCTCACAGAGCTGCTTTTGTTGTGTGACAGGAGTTTACGCAATCAGTCAGAAATGCAAAAGGTGAGCTACCCTCAGGCCGAGTCTTTGACAGCTTCAACTCTCACTGCTATCAGAATACATCAGCTTTTCCTGAGTGTGAGCCCGACAGCAAAACACAAGGCAAAGTCGCCCAGGCTCCTGCGTGAAACATTATACAATAGCCAATAAATTTTCAACCTAAGCCTTGGCCTTAAAACCTTAACGCATAAATGTAAAACGACCTCACTTGTCAGGAAACACCCTTTTAGCACCGGTGGGATGGAGTAGGTGGGTGGGAAGGGGTTGTTGAAGTCAATCAAATGACTTGCCAAGGATCAGGCCCTTTTTGGGGAGGAGAATAGTCAGGCTACTTAGTGCACATTAATAAGTGGGTCAGTCAGTCTAAAACTACATGTGCCCATAGGTGCCTGGTTATGTATTGAAATGGGGGAGCAAACTTGGAAAGATACATAACTTTTTTTTTTTCTGGGGGGAGAACCCCAAGACTCCCCCAGAAAAAAAAAGTAATTTAAAACAAATTTCCTGCATTTCTACACTACCTAACCTCTTGGATTAAGTCAAGAAACAGCAACTGCACCAGTATAGTTTAGTTAGATTGAAGGTGCTATAAAAACCAGGAATGCATCAAGAACCGTGCAGTAGTAAAGTAACAGTAGTATAATTGTGTGGATCAGGACGGGAAATGATTATTAGAAGAATGGCTATTTCATATTTGGAATTATATTCATAAAACCATTATGTAGCCTAACATAGTAGGTTGCAGGCTATTAGGACATCTTCAAGGACAAACAATTTATATAAATGAAATAGTCTTACAACACATCACAATATGATTTGTGCAACAAAGTTTAAACAATTTGGATGAATGCAATGGCCTCACAACAACTATCTAATTCCAATCCCACACACATTAGCACCACTACCTGATGTCATTGTAATGTTATACAGGAATGAAAATCAAAAGCAGATTATTTTAACCTACATTATTTCAAATCAAGGACTATTTTAAAACACAACTCAGAAGGTGACTTTTGCTCCTCAAGACTTAAAAGGAGCAGTATGAGAAAATGAGAGAATAATCATAATAATGAAAGCACAGCGCAGAGCAGCCGGATGAGAGATCATTACACGCAGTGATGCCTCATCGTATTTAAAAATAATTCCATCCAAAGTCTGACTAAAACTAAAACTAAAGCAGAGTATTTTGCAGGAGTCTAAACAAGTTACGTTCCACCACTTAACATTTGACTGTTTGTTAATTCAGACACTTTTGGCACTATGAGGAAAAGCTTCGCTCTGTCTGTCTCTCTCTCACGATGGATTGGACTGAACCAACTCAAAGCGTGGTCCAAATATGTCAGATTTTTTTATTACTTGTCTTTGTCAGTTGCTGAAAACAGTAAAATGAAATTTGATATAGGCTGCTTAAATATAATCACCTGATTGCAGGGACTGTATGATGATAAGTTTATTCTTAAAAAGGAAAAAAGTGGGGTAGCCACCATAATTTTGCTCCCTGTAATTGAATAATGGGGATACATTTGCTCCACTTGCTCCATTGCTCAGGCACCTATGCATGTGCCATATTGATGTCCAATTAGGTTAATCCAGTGGTTCCAAACCTTTCTTGTCTGATGTACCCTGCTATCAGATTAGCTCAAACACCCCTTCACCAATGTTATGTTACAAATTTGTAATTTTAATTGATTTCAAACTGGATGTTAAGTAACAGTAGAAGATATTATGTGTTTTTTCATACATGTGTCAGTGTTTAGGTTGGTTTGGTCATGTTGCATTCTACTACCACTTGGATCTTTCAACCATTTATCAATTAGCAACTGTAACTAATTAAATCATTTATCCATTACATGTAGCTATTATTTTTAGCCTCTTATCCATTACTTTTGGCTAACCGTTTTGACTTTTCATGTAATCTCTATTGTAACATGGCCTTCATGTGTTACAACTGACTCAATTTGGTAGGAGGTGTTTCCTGTGCAGTCAGCCTTTTTTAGCTGTTGCCTACTGGTTATTGTGATTATAAATACATTAAAGGTAAGAATCCCACCAATTTGTAATCCTATTTGGTTGTTTATTTTTCTGCTAAACACAAATATGTGAAAATTTCCTTAATCAAATCATTATTTCAATTTAGTTGAGCTACTTTACAATCTCTCCATGTGCCCCCCCTGGCAGCTGCAGAACTACCCCCTGAGGTACAAGTACCCCTGGCTGGGAATCACTAATCTATCCACCAACTGAGCAAACTGAACCTCACTGGTGGCTTCAACCTTTGGGAAGATCGGTGAACGGCGAATGACATCAAATCACTTCATGTCGCGTGTTCCATGAACTTGACACCACTGACTGGTTTATTAGACGCAGCCGCCTTATAAGACTGTAATATGGGAGTGGTGCAGTGGTATATTGCCACAGGGCAGCATTCAGTGTGTGTGAACGGCAACAATAAATCAGTTGCCCGCTCTTTATCTCTGCGCTGCCACAGCAGTTAACAGGATTGGAGAGTGACAAATTCCATGGAGCATAATTACATCAATCTGATTACAAATTATGCTAATCCTATTACAAAAAGTGGTAATTTAGTAAAATGGGGATACTTCACAACATTTATTTGACACATTTGAAGACCTGAAGGCATATGCATTAAGATGTTTCATGGTTGCAAATATTGACACAACTATTCCGATTATTGTGTGAAATAAATCTCTTTGTCCTTTTTGCCCGATTCAAAATGCCTGCCCAAGTAACATTAAATATAACACTACTGAGTTGGAATGATCTAATAATTGCGGTGCCAAGTAATGCTTTAACAGGTAGTAGCGCTAAATTTCATTCCGAGAGTGACCTTGCCCTGTTTCGGTCCAGCAGCTGCTCAGTCTGTCAGGCTTTTCTCTTTGTGCCACAGCAGCAGCTGAGGAGCCATTTTGGGGCCTGATGCATTCAACAGCTGGTGGTGCCAAGCCCAGGGTGGGCGTAGGAGGAGGAGGAGGAGAGATGACGGGGAGGGGGGACACGAGGTCGTCTGTCTATCGAGCCGTGGAAACATGGGACACAGAGCATGTCGAACGACAGGCACGCAGCCAAATGGCAAAACAATGTTTTGGAGGCACTTCACTCGCATCGCTTTTCTCAGATCCAGGGATGACCTAAAGTCACATTTAAACTGCAGCTATAAGCGTCCCATCATTCAAGCTACTGTGTAATGCAAACCATGAGAACACTGCTTGTAATTTGCCCATATGTTGCATGTTTTAGGAGCTGGCTTTGATTCACAATGCAGTTCCCACTCTGGGCCAGGTATGCATGTGTGCGTGCAGACGCGGTGAGACAATGCACCACTTTGGATTTTTGAGATAAGAGCTTCTTTTTACAGCTGTGTGAAAAAAAAGAAAACGTGGATGGTATCCAGTTTTTCTTACTATCCTAGAATGTGTTTACATAAAATCAACCTTAGCAGTGTCAGGTAATGGAAAAATCTCTGCTGGTTTGAATTTTTACAGGGTATCAGAGAGAGAGTTGTTTAACGAATGACGTTTGTCTTGAAATATCTCAAACCTCTAGCTGCACTTCATTGCAACTCGCTCACTCTGTAATGATTATTCTCATCCACAGCCAGATGTTCAAAGTGTTTTTTTTTTTCTCCCTTCCTTTCTGGTGGAGCGTTGCGGTGTTTACAGAGCATCGGTTTGGTCAATATGAAGTAGAGTACGCCACATGAAGGTGGAGTTTCCTGTAAAATTGTTTTTCTCGAATGTAAATCGTCCAGCATCTCCTCTGTACCGACACACAGGATGAATTTCACTCCGTTGCCTTTATGTTTTGCTCAATCATGCCTGCTGTGCGTGCTAGAGTTTCTCTCTCTTCTTACAAATCATGCGCTCTGTGTACTCTTTGTGCTGTCTGTGTGTGTGTGTTTTAAGTGGAGTCTGAAGAGATGACGAGACAGCTGAACAAATGAAGAAAGAGTCAAACATTTGGACAGGACGCACCAGGTGGATGGTGAATAGCATCCAGACGGCACGGTGACAAGTCAGACTGTTCGATTTCGTTCGATACAGTGTTTCTGATTCCTCAAAATCAAGCACTGAAACCTGCATTAATTAAAATTAGCAAGCTTTAAACATGTTGACATGTTATAACCCTATAAAGTTATTAGCAAAATGTTGTCTACTGACATCCAGCAGATATTAGCATTTACTGGAAGTTGTATAAAATACAAGTACAAATGAGGTTTATGAAACTTAACTTTCCTTTGTAATAAAATTGAAATCATGATTCTGCACAATACCTGAGACGGCTCACGACCTTGTCTGTTATACAAAGTCTTCTCCACGGATAAATGAACGATACACCTATAAAAGCTTAACCTGATCTAATGTACTGTAACTTGTGCGTATGAGAGGCAAACATATTTGTTTGTTATGACTTGTATAACACAATAGTTTTATTCTCTGTATGATGAGTCATATTCAACCTGACATGGCCTGAATGACATCAGAGTGAATCATCACTATCGTTTTATTTAGTCTCACTCATGTGTCACATCAGCTCGTTAGTTTTTATCATGTTTACTCAATCTCATTCTGTTTATTTTAAGTCAAGTGTCAGTTGACTAAAAGTCTGGGCATTTTAGACTCATCTCTGTCAAACAAAACTATTTTAGAGTAGTTTCAGTCAATGAAAGCTGTTGACATTTTAGTCTTTTTTTTCGCCATATTATAGCCGGACTATATTGAACATTTCAGTCAATCTAGTCGAGCCAAAACCAATAATTTTTTGTCATTGTAGTTCCCACCATGATGTTAACCTACCTCAATTTCTTTGTGGTGAGCCTTAATGTGTCTCTTTAGGTTTGTGGTATTCTTACCAGCTATTTTATGGCCACATTTCTTCCCTTCTGATAAAGCAATGCATTCACAGGGGTTTTTTTTTCTTCTCAGCCTCACTGTAACGAAAATGGGCCCAAATATCAGCTCGTCTCTTTCTCCCGAGCTCTGTTGTTGCCATTATTAACTTGCGTTCTGTAAAATAGTTGATGTACTCCTCACTGCACGCAGCACAGGAAATGGAATTGCTGCACATGCCATCCAATGAACAGGATATTTGGTTTTTAATTTAGAAAAAAAACAAAACAGGCTATAATATTTTGTCTCATCTTTTTTTGTCGATGAAAATAAAGAGACTTTGGGAAAGTTTTTTTTATTTTTCAAGCTACATTTTAATCTCGTCTTTTTTCATCAACATCATTGCATGTTGATTTAGTCACGGTTAGTGTTTAATGACATTGGTGCCGTCTTGTCTTGGTCATGGAAAAAAAAGGTTAAGACTGATCAGTAATTGTGGCCTCAGAGCGAATACAGTAACTATTTTAGTTCCTAACATGTATTTGTATCAAGCTTCACACTACCTCTCAAAGCAATTATTTAATCATCAATGATGTGAAACGCATTTTTCTAAATATTCATCCTCAGTTTTCGTCATTTGGACTGATAACACAGTTGAGGCTCTGTTTTATGATGATTCACTGTGATTAGCCTGTATTTACAAGGGGTTAGATGAGCACCGCTGCCATTTCCTTATTTGACACACTTTATACCTCCTCTGGTGTACCCAAGGTGTGTCAATGAATATTTTAGCAAGTCAAAATGGATATTATGCCTGAGTCAGACGTGCTGGCACAGGCTGCAGCTCTACAGGTGGGGCATTAGGGCCAGGCACGCTCAGAGCAGACGGGTAATGTATCGATATAAGTATTATGGGCTCAAGTCACTTCAGGTTTTTTTTTTTTTTTTCCTGTTCTAATAAAAGAAGGTCGCATGTGGGAGACTTAGCTGCAGTTACAAAGGACTTTAGAAAGGATTTATTAGCTTTTGCTCTGCTATCACAAGTAGGCTTTCTTCAGTTCTAATGGATGGATGCAATATCTTTTCTATCATTTTGATATTTGCTCCATTTCCCTAAAATTTGAGTTCAGATCTGGAACCAGCATGTATGTGTCTCTCTAAAGGATTGTGCAAACTTAACTTGCTCTATGTTAATATAGATTTCTCCTCATTTGACATCCTTTCACCCACCTGCCTATGTATGATGACAGTATCATATAGAAAGCATGACTTACTCTTCAGCTTGATTGCAGGTTATTGTGATTGAGGCTTCAGTTGCTTATGTGTCATCCAGAAGGTTTAAGGCAATAGAGTCATCATCAAAAGACAAGCTTTCCTTACAGTTCTTGTATTTCAGCTGAGACCTCTATTCCCACAATTATAAAGCCGAGCACAGGAATTGCCTTTAACCAGTCACTGTGCAAATACTTGACGTAAACCACGCGTGAAAGAGCTTACTTCTTCCCCCGGCAGTATTTAATGAAAAAGAATGCACAAAAAGGAAACGTGACACTGTACTTTTATATAAACCCCTGAAATCTATGCAGGCTTAACAAGTGATAACATTGGACTTGGTAAACTGTGTAGCTAGGATCTTATAAGGATGTGAAAACGCAGCAGCCATTATTTGGACATGAGAGGCAC
The DNA here is from genome assembly GCF_963924715.1 of Thunnus thynnus. Classification (NCBI taxonomy): domain Eukaryota; kingdom Metazoa; phylum Chordata; class Actinopteri; order Scombriformes; family Scombridae; genus Thunnus; species Thunnus thynnus. The sequence goes on from NC_089534.1 coordinate 9,079,898, forward strand.
ATTATCTTTGGCTGCCGGCTCTGAATTTGCAAGAAGCACTTTGACTGGCGCTACAAAGGGGCTATGAGCCCTATTCAGGGTTTTACTCATCCCTTTCACTCTCATTCATGACAATACATCTTATCGTCGAGTATCCATCTTCTTTCATGTGTCTCCTCAGGGACCAAACCAGTATCATAAGTGATATGCCATGCATCAAGTGTGGTTCTGGCAATTTATTTTCCATAAGACTATGTCAGTCAGGCTCCAAAGTAATAAGCCAGTGCTGCTGGTAAAGACATTTGCAAAGTAAATAAGGCCTCCTCTCTGACACCACAAATGTGCGCCTGTGACTGCTGTCGCCATGGTACCGCCTGTCAGCATCGTTGTCACCGGTGTTGTCATGGTAGTGTGGGCTGATGTTAATCTTTTCTGCTGGTGTGACAGTTTGTGGCTGGGCAGAGTAGGAACTCCAGAGGCAGGGGTGTGGTAAACGTGTCAGTCAGCTACCGTTTGGGCAAAGGACCATGATGAAGTCAGAGGACAGGAAACATATTTTTGAAAAGAAAAGGCATATTTTCACTATTTAACTTAAATAAAACATTTATTCAAAAACTTGTATTTGAGTTAATTCTTTTCTTTTTCATGCTGTGCTTTTTCAGCCATGCTAGTGGCATGGCTGTAGGGAGGGCAATGATGGTTGGTCTGTTGGTTGGTCGATTCACCATTTTCGGCTGGACTAGTGGTTCCCAGACTTTTTCAAACCACAACACCCCTTCATGGGAATTTTTCCCCAAATGGAAGCTATAAATTACCATGTCATTAGCTGGGGAATTACTGGTTATTTAACAGTGTTTTTAATACAGTGATTTTATTTGGTTTCTGTTTTGACATGTTTGAAAACCATCATAAAATGTGGTTCATTTAAATGTTGATCCTTTTTTTTTTTTTAACAACCAAATTAACAAATCTTGTGGCACCATTTGCCTGTCGTCAAGACACCCCAAAGTGCCACGGCACCCACTTAGGGAACCAATCATCCAGACTAACATATCTCAACAAGTATTGGCTGGAATGCCATTAAAATTTGTACAGAGATGTATGATCTCTAGCGGGTGAAGTTTGCTGACTGATGATCCCCTGAAATATCTCAACAACTATTGGATGGATTGTCATGAAAGTTGGTACATGCATTCATGCCCCCTAAATTAAGACAGAGAACATGGTTAACATACCTCAGAGCTGTTGTGCCTAAGTACAGCCTCACGTGGCTGCTGGCATGCTTGTAGATTCTTAGTCTTGTTTAATGATGGAGGAACCATGAGTTCATTTTCTTCATTCAGGGAGGTGACACGGTTTTATAAAACAAGTCTCCCTTGTACACTGTTCATAGTGGTCAGTGGGTGTTCTGGAATAAGAAAGACATTTTTCTTTTCTACACCTCTATATTTGTTCAGTTTCTCTCTCCTTGGGGAAACAGACCTGAGCATGGAACACATCTGGGACTGGACAGGACTGGACCGGTCTGAATGTGTCTGTGTGTGTGTTGGACGGGGGGTAACCTAGCGTAGTGTAGACTGGGTGCTGGAGAGAATCACCACTGTTTTCTTTTTCAGTAGCGTGCCCTGAGCAGGTTTACACTGTAGCAGTGCCATATGCTCTACCCAGGAAATGGGCTTTATTAATACGTTTAAGGGCACGCCAGCCTTTGGTGACTTATGGGCTATGTAAGCCAATGTGAAGCTGCATTGTCGGCAACTTTTCACAAATAAAGACATGGGTAAAGGGGGGAAAAGATGGAAAGAAAAACATTCTCTGGGGGCCTCTCTGGAGCAGGGGACCAACTGGTTCCAGTCCTTTTGTAGGGGAGAGGGCTGTTTTAGCTGAGCCTCTACGTTCCAGGTGTTGCTTTTTAATTGGCAATTCCGTGAGCAATAAAGCATTTCACTTACTTTCGCTTGTAAAGTGCTTTCATTCCATCTCCAAATGATGTAATTACCCCGCCGTCCCAGGCGACAGGGCAGCCAGGAGAGGAGAGGCGTTTGCTCTCTGTGCAGCTCGCTCTCTCAGCAAGAAGCCTGGTGAAGGGCTTCCTGGAGTATGTTTTCATTTAGGAATCAAAACACCATAAAGTGAGGTAGTCGTTCGCACAATAAACGCATGCTTTAATTTCATTTTGAGCTCCCCTGCTTGGTGTGTGTCTAATATTTTGTAAAAACAAAAAATATAAAAAATATAGGTTTGGAGTTTTCTTTGATGTATGAAGAGCGGCGGGGGACGTTTGTTCTTTGTTCCTGGACACAGATGGCGATTGATTTTGTTTGTCCAACATTAAACTTTTATTGGTTTTCATAAAGCTGCAGGAGCATACTTTTGTTTTCATCACAGTTTGAGATTGACTTCTTGGAAAGAACCATACATCAGTGCTTTTGCCAATTTTGGCACCTTTTTTCATCCTTCTAGAGGCAATTTCTTATGAGAAAAGGCTTCAATTACAGATATGCTAATGATGTCAGCTAACCCACAGAACGATGTTATCATTCAGCATTTAATGTGCAAGGGAGATTTGAAAAAAAATATTTTCCTGTTTATGTAGCATGGAATTCCCTTGGAGACACAAAAAGGTCAAAACCAGAGCCAAGTGTGTGTCGGCCAAGCGTGTGGAGACGTGTAACACTAACCTGAAGTCATTTGACTAAAACGGATCTCATGATCCACCTGAGGATTGTGAACCCTCAAGAACAAGTTCAGCCTGTCAGCCTGTGGCATGGAGTGAGCGCTGAAACATAAACTCCATTTGATCAACATAGCCCACTGATAGGTGAAAAACACTGAATTCCACTGAAGCTCTATGACCAAATAACTCAGCATGGATGTAAAAACACACAGGAGAATGTGGAAGGGATAACATTTTTTTTCACATAAGGCCTACCTGGCAACGTTTTTGCATATCAGACCTCCCTGTGCCTGTCAGTATTCCAGCAGTGGCAGCATTGCCAAAAAACACAAAAACAAGCTGTTCGCTATCACTGCCGTTCCCATGGGAACAGTCCCGCAGAGGGTGTGCCCGCTCTGACACTCATCTGCACAAACAGTATGCAATCCTACTCCCTAGCATGCTACACAAACCAGGAGGTGTGTGTGTGTGTGTGTGTGTGTGGGGAGGTGAGGGGGGGGGGGGGGGTAGACTGCTGCACAGCCTCCACCACCCCCAGCCTCTTTCTCCAAGAACCGGGGCCTCATGCAGAACCCTGCTATCAGTGTAAGCGATTAGCTGGCCCCGCTTGTGAAAAGTGCCACAAGGGGAAAAAGGATCAAGATTCCTGAGATGTTGGGCCTGCAGTGCTCATTCGCACACTTCCTCTCCTTAATAAAGACCACACATTCCCAGCGGCTGGAGCAGCGCTGGGCCGGCAGTGCTGCAGCTCAAAGCTAGCCGGGGCTGCAGAAAAGAGGGGAAGAAAGTAAACAGCAGAAAGTCGACTGGCAAAACAATAAACAAATAAATGCCAGGCCGATTCAGTCAGCTGCAGTTATTTTTGTTACACGGCAGGATGCAGGAGGGAAAAATCAGTTTGGCGATGGTATCTTTAAAGGCATCACTTTGTTCTCTGCTTTCTTTTGGTAATCTGCTTGTGTTGTCACGGTAGTCATCAGAGGGAATTAACACCCCTCCTCTGCTGCATCACCACAGGTGGCACTAACACCATATAATTAGTATAGAGTGTACCTGCAATAATTCTGCAGCCTTTTATGGAAGTGAATGCAAATGCACCGCAAAACAGGTGTCAGTGACAGTTAACGGTTATGTATGTACATATAAATCCGCAGATCTAATTTAAATAATGCAGTCAGCAAAGGTTCACTCACAGAAACTGTAAGCTGAGAGTGGTGTTATTTGTTGCCATGGCTTTAGTTTATAGGTCAGTTTTTTTGTGATTATTGTGGCCAAAAACACTTGATTTTGCAGCGGCTTTTCAGAAAAATTGCAATAAAAATAGTGTTTTATGTGCTCTTATTTGTGGTAAAACTGCAGGAATTGGGAAAAATTGCACGTAAAGGAAAATTATGCATTTTTTAAAGAACTATTACCAATGAAAATTCATATGTTATTACTTCCTTTGATTAACAGCATACTGCATATCACAGAAACAACTATATTTCAATATTCATTTTTAAAATTTATTTTCTAAACATGAGCTCAAAGTTATATATAAAAGAAAAATATTGTACTTGAGTTCCATTTAGAAGCCTTTATTAAATAAACTTTCACCTCAACATTAGCACCAAATGAAGTCAGCCAATAATGCCATTAAAATGAATCCATTAACATAAAAATGTTGTTTCATTTCCAAAGTGCCCATTTTTATGTTTGAAGTAGATTATGTCCATCTCTGCCCTCTGAGCAACACATTAACTTGTATTCTTCTGACTCACTGAATACAAACCTCATTTGAGAATTTTGCTTGGTCTATTGCATCATTTGTGTTGGCAGGTGAAATTCGTCCATCCTCCACCTGTATGTGTTCCTCGCTGACTGCGCTGCGATGAGATAAGCTACCACAACAAACAAAATGCAACAATTGGTCCAAATCACAAGCGGCCTGTTGATTTGGCCATTTCATGGGGAAAAGTTGCAGTAATTTAGAAAAATTGCAATCTCTCACAAATATTGTTGAGATTTCTTGATTTTTTGTTGATTATTGCGATCACAAAAACGCAATTTCCTGGAGGGACTGATAGGCCGATAAGAGAAACAATCTAAAGATGAAAGCCTGGCAATGTGAAATCCTGTATCGTATGACAGACACTGTTGTGTACAGTATAATGTTTGTATATGCACATACACTTCATATTATAACACAGTCACATATAAAAACACCAGCGCTCTTGATAATCCACAGAACACACTGCCAAAAGTTTTCATTGTAACTTAATTGAACCATTTGTTCAAGAAATTGTTCCTAATAAGACTGTTTACAGCGTGTTTAGCACTTCTGTGACACAGCCACAATATATTCGTAGCTGTAAGTTTATTAGATACACCTAGCTAAAACTAATCTTTTTCTCCATATTGTAATTTTACAACTGTCATTTCTGTCTACTCTGAATTTTTCGACATCTTTTGCATGTCTGATCGTGCTGGAAAAAGGATCCCTCCTCTGTTTCTCTTGCTGATCTCTCTCCTTGTTTTTCTTTCCTATTAAAGTGGATCTTCTTCATTCAAATCAAGAGTTTAAAGATATAGAGTTTCATATGCTGTACAGATTGTAAAGCCATTCTAGGCAAATGTGATTTTGGTCTGTATAAATACTGCAATAAATCCTACAGTACCTCCATTATGTTTATACAGTTCAGAGATTATGGTAAGTTTGGGAGTAGTTTGTGGTGCTGTTGAATTGTACTGCGTTATAATGAGAGATGTTTTTAATATTTTGTCCATCCAATGTATATCAATGAGGATAGATTCTATTATTGAAAGACTGCAAACATATTGCACTCTTTTTGTTTAGCTTAAAAGGCTACAGATGCTACCTACCTAGCCATGTTGTCTTGTCAGCTTGCACTATTATTCAGTGTCTGAGTGGACAGTGTTAACGGCAGCAGCTAGCTATTTCATTCAGTCACCTCGGCAGCATTGTGATTCTCTTTTTAGCAAAAACACACTGAAAGGCGAGAGGACAGGGATTAGTGACAACTCCACTGTCATGAAAATAAAGTAAAAACAGACTTTTGAAAAAGAAAAAAACAGCAATTTCTACAATGAAATCAAAATGAATTGACAATAACTGTTTTTTTTGGCCACCTGAGTGCACTGCAACAGACTGTAAACACAACATTGACGTGTTATCGCTTAATAAAGTTGATATAATGAACGTGTAGCAGCTGCCTATTTACACATCCAGCAGACACTGTGGGTGCGTCCCTCATACATGTATGAGTGAATCATTGTTTACATAAAAATATTGATCATGGCAGCTTTAAACAAACACATACTGGTTTTAACTTTTGGATCTCTCCTTGCTTCTTATTCTGTGTTTTCCTGCAGGTCATCTTGTTATTGTCCTTGACACATTAAGAGCTTTTGTCCTTATACTGCATTTTATCTCCTAATGAAATATTAGAAATTCCATTTTATTGCCATTTCATCGTGACTTTAAAGCACCTTGTCAAAAACTTTACTGAAAATGAAATAAAAGTATTATTCCTTTCATTGTCCTCTTCACCCTCTTTAGTTATGTATGTGTCTGCATTGTATAATTCATATCATATAATACCCAAGACTGCTTTGTGAAAGCTCCACACAGAACAAAAAAAAAAAGAAGCTTTTCTCCCTGAGGAAAACACCCCAAACTCTAAGTGAGCAATAAATCTGGCACTTAGGAGAAGTTGTCTTTGAGTGTGTGTGTATTTGAGCGTGTAAATGTACTCAGTGTCCTCGAGTCCATAGCCTCCAGTGCTGTCAAATGTTGCCTGGCCCCATAACATCCGCAACCCATGACCCCTGTAACTCCTGTTTTGTTCACAGCACTCCAGGCCCCTCAGATATCCCTCCACTGGAACTCCCCCAGATGACAGACACCCCTCTCGTTCCCGTTCCTCCACACTACCCCAGTAGCCTTTGACCTCCCCAGCACCTCTGCCTCTCTGTGCGTCTGCCCTCGCATTCCAGTAAGGCGCTGAAACCTGAGCCAGCGGTGAGCTCATCGTCGGCCACGGAATCAGGAGTTAAATGATACCAAAAAACACAGAGAGAGAGAGAGAGAAGAGAAAACGGAGAGAGAAGGGGGAGAGGCAGCCGTTGGTGTAGGACGGGTCTGGAACTGGTTCTGTGTGTCTGCTCACCGGGGCTCCTCAGGGGTTAAGTTACACCAGAGAAAGCGAAGGAGGAAAGGGAAGAAGAAACTGCTGGCGTCTTTGATTTCTCCCTACTTTTGTCTGTCTGGTTTTCCTTCTCTCGCTGTCTCTCCGCGGGCCTGACTGACTGACTGCTTGCCTGCAGTTTCCTCTTGACACACTCCAGCAAGCCTGCCACCATCCCGGCCGCGCTTTCAAGTTAACGAGCCCCGTCGGTCTCGTCCTCATGTCTGGGATCCGGGCTGGGATGTGAGTGTAACACAGTGGGGTCCCGCTCTCCACTCTCTGTGTCTCTGTTCTTCTCTGACCCTGCCATGACCACCAAGTGTCCAAAGACGGTAAGTGTCCCTCTTTAAGTTGTCTGACATTGTATGAGTGCACGGTTTGGGGATTGTGTGCTCATGTCTGTGCGTTATAAAAAGTGTATGTGAGTGAAAAAAGAGAACTCATCTGCTCCAGAAACATCTTTCCAAAGCTGTACCCCAAATGTCACACCTCTGAATCATTGTGATTCAAGTCTCATATTACGATAAGTACCATTAAGATGCTTAATCACTGCAAACATAATTAAACCAATCAGTGTCTCTCTCAAGCTGAGTTTTGGAGTTTGAATGTGGAAAGCATGCAAGGTAGAAAAGGGGCTTTTTAAAGCATGAGCATCTCCAGCTGAAAGCAAAGATGAAACTAAAAGTTTTAAGAGTGCCATTAGATAAACCTTCCATGCATTATTCATGGCTGACATGTTTCTTTCTAGTTCACTGCCTGTTGTTCACCGTGCCTCTCTGTGACCTCGTGCACTTGTCTTGTCAACCTTTCGGGTGACAAATCCCTCTGAAGCAAAGTTTTAAACAGGGTTGATGATTTTAATGGGTTGCCTACTGGAAACACTAAATAAAAGGTTGAGTGCACTTTTTTTTTTTAAAGAAGTATGATAAAAGAGAGAATTCACTTCCTTTTTCATGGGTTGTTTTTAAAAATTCAGAACAGTGTAAGGGCCAGTTTACATTCTGAAATCTGCCACCTGCTCCTAGCAGAAAGCAATTTAAAATAATTGTGAGAGTTTCCAGCAATAACTTAAAAAATGTCTGAGGTGAAACAGTAACAATTATCTCTAACATCTTTGCAATGGTCTCATTATTTAAATGGGTGTGAAGTGCTCCATTGCTCCTCGCAGGTAAACACACCACGCTTCTTAGGAAATAATGACATCTCTATGATCAAAAGCTTTTTTTTTTTTTTTTCGCCAGGGAAAGCTGCCCTGAATGCACTCAATTTACAAAGCTGTTGCATTCACGGGTTTTACTTAACACACCACCAGCATGCCAAATCCCAGACCTTAACTGCCAATGGATGCGATTAATGAGTAAACACTACAATGTACAAAGAATATACGTGTATATATATACCTCACCAGCATCATCATGTAACCTTGAACACTTAATTATGTTAATAAATGCACTTATTTAGTATTTTACAACAATATGTTGGGGCTTTTTCCATAGCTACATAGCTCGTACATCCAATAGTAGAGAAGTCAGAGCTACGGTATACTATGTCCAGTAGTTCCAAACTTTTTTTGTCTCATGTGTCGCCATATTCCCATCAAATGAGCCCAAGTACCGCTATCATGTTCCAGATGTGTTCACTTCAATTCATTTTTAAATGGATGTAAGGTCACACTACAATTAAGTGTTACAATATTTGTTTAAGTCAAGTTCGCATTGTGCCACCACTTAGAGCGGCAAAAGCTGGATGTTTCAATCCTTTATCTACTACTTTAGCTGATTATTTCAACCACCATCAAACTGGGAGTTACTAGTATACACTATTACCTTGTGATTATACATTGATGGAAGATCTTTTATATATGTAAAAATGTAGCAATACAACAATGTAATAATACTCCACTACAATTAAAAGTGTTATTTAAGTAGAAATAGCTGTTAGTATTATCAGTTTAATGTACTTTTATAAAGACAGACTGGCTCCTGTCAATATATTAATAATAACTGGATTATTATTATTGATGAATTAACACATTTAACAGTATTTTTTAATGTTGTAGCAGGATGAGGTAAATACTTGTAGGCCGTCCTGGTTTAGTTTATAATAAAGCTGAAATGATCAGCCAACTGATCATTGTGAATTTGTGTCTTTTCTCTGTTTTATATCATAGTAAACTGAATATCTTTGGATTTTAACAGTTGGTCGGACAGAACAACACAGTTGAAGATGTCACGTTGGGGTCTGGGATAGTTTGAGGGACATTTTTCACTATATACCGATATTAAATAGACCAAATTATTAATTGATTAATGCCGAAAATGATGTCAGATTAATTAACAGGGGGGAAAGTTAGATGTCACCCTAATTTATAAGACCATCTAGTCTGTAAAGAAAACTGGTAAATCATAGTTTTCGAAGTACAATATTTCTGTTTTGAATGTAGTGCAGTATGTTTAAAGTAGCATAAAATGAAAAAAAAAACATAGTTGACAACATGTACTTAGATTCTTTCCACCACTAGAATTATCTTACTGTAAGGCATACACACGTTTGGAAAATAAATACGACAAAATCAGAGCCCTTAACTGAGGTGACATTTCCAAATCTTTCAACATCACTGCAAATTACATGCATCCTCATTCACACATCATTTCTGAAAACATGATACTAATGTGTCACTGCAGGTGACAGCTCAACATGCAGCTTTTGGAGCGCAGGGGTTCAAGTGCTGAGAGTGAGCTCTTTCACCTGTAATTGCTTTAGGGGACAGGCAGGTAGTCAAGAACGGTTTTACATAGAAGTACAAGAATGAACATATTTGACAGCTGGAATGTGTTTTTGTTCGGTGCAGGGGGGAAGAAAGAGGCACAGATTCAAGCCTCTGCTACATGCTGTCCAGTTTGAGCCATTTAGTAGCAAGAATTAAAATCTTTTGACATTATTTTGACAGAGGGAATGAGTCAGTCTATCTCAAGATATTGGGAAAATTATGAATGAAACTATGTTACATCCAATTTTTTTTTCTTTTTTGAATTCATGTCTTTTAATTATTAAACTGTTCTCTTAAATTACTTTCTTGTTTAGGCGCACTTACAGCAACCCAATCCTATAGTACTATAGAGTCAGCTGACCGCAGCAGCCAACTGAAGGCATGAATCAGACGTTGTCTGGCGCTGGACATGGCCCGAGGGCAGAGCTCAGATATGCAGCGAGGGAGCAGAAGGAGAGGGCTAAAAGAGAGAGTGAGGAGGAGTGTTGAGAAAGATCCAAGGGTGAGGAGGGGGAAACACAGAAAGAGAGGGAGAGAGAGTAGACCAGAGATTGCTTCTCTGGCCAACTGGGAGATCCAGCACAAGGAGAAGCTTGTTCTTGCACTGCCTCGCCGTTCTTTGGGCATGTAGCAGGACGACATGGCCTCCTTTGGATGAAAGAAAAATAGAGTCAAATACCAGAGGATAATGTGATTATAGGCACATAGGAGAATGAAGGTTAATTGGAGTTAAGTGTCTATAAAAAAAGAGCCTATATATATATACATACAGCGGGTCAACCTACATTCTGCCAACAGGGCTTGAATTCTTACTGCTGCCTTTAAAATAAACACATAACTCAATAGTTCAGAAAGAATGTTGCGAGAGTATATTTTCTGAAGATAATACTCAGACATTTGAGGTCCAATCATTAGATTATAGTCAATAGCTCAGACATGTGATTAAAATAACATGAACAGCAATGTAAAAAACATAAAGCTGCCTCAGTGACTTAGCTTGAACACGTCTGGAGGTCCGACAGAGCAATGCAACACCACCCATGATGAATCCCACTTATAGCTGTTTTCATCAAACACTCTTTATCTACCACTCTTGACCATCTATGCCCTATTTATGGCTAAACTGTCATTCTGAAAACAGCCTGCCCCCGCAAAAGTAAAATTGCTTCACCTCAGAACAAACCTTGACCTCTAGAAGATGACCAGAGATAAACAAGAGAGGACGAAATGAGTTGCTTTTGCCATTCATCATCTTCCAAGATGCTTTTATTGGCAAGTGCAACTGACATTCATGGTGTTACAGTAAATAACGTCTGAACATCAGCTTTTTCTCAAATAAATCACTCAACATTTACCGAGACCTTTGATTGTTCTTTATGGAGCAGTATAAAAGGAAAATCAAAGCTTTGATTGCTGCAGCAACAATGCTCTGAAAAGGCCTGCAATTCAAACCACTTAGGGACGAAGAAACCCCATAAACATTCAAAGCAGCCATTTAAAATCTGGCCTGCTTGCCCTTCTCTGTATGGAAAAGGCCCAGGGACTGCGACATTGTAAATAACAAATTACATTATTACACTGGCTCTTAAGTGGGCTGGCTTCAAGTCAATTTTGTTTTACAATAAGAGTTGTACAAGACAAGACAGAAACAAGCTACTGAACTTTTTCTTTGCTTGTGTACTTATTTGGTTAAAACTATAATGACCAAAAAGAAGAAATTTAAGTTTTCTGTTGGAATCATTTGATTGATGCAATATCTGTGTTCGCAGGCACTAGCTACCCAGTGCCATCTGTAATTTCAGTATTTTATTCCACGAGTTCCTACATTAGTTAAGCCGATCCCCACACCTTGATCCATGAAAGTGAGTCAGCTGATGCTAGCTAGACCCCCTTCTTTTAATAATGGGGGATGAACATAGCAGGTGTGCAGGAGCTGCCGGTGACACAGCAAGTGTTGAATGAACATGAAAGTAATTTCTAGTGGGAATCAACGCTAAAATTAGCAAGCTAAGCTAACTAGCTTCAACTTACGGAGAGGAAGCTAATTAGCCTAGCTCGCTGTCTTCCAATTTCTGAGTGATTTAACAGCATGATGGGTCCACCCAAATATTTTAATGTTGTAAAGAGACAGATGTTTTAAATCACTTCTGGTACATAACCAGCACTGTGGGCTTTGAGAATAAGCAGCGAAAAAATGTTTTGTATTCCTCATTTGTAGGTTATAAAAGTACTCCATTCGGTAGCACACCACACAAGTTAAAACCATGTCTCTCAGCTATACCAGCCCCCAAATGTTAAAACCTGCCATAGGAAATGCCCACACAGAGGCTTGAAGCTTAGATACCGCTTCCACGAATATGTCAAAAAAAGATTTTATCAATGGCTACAGTATAATTTCATGCCATTTATACAAAAGGTGAAACAAATTCAAATTCCAGTTTGACTTGACTGAAAAATTCTGAAAAATAGTGAATTTATTATCGTTATTTGACATCAGAAATATTTTGTATCAGCTTGACAAGAAAATGTGAACACTTTTCTGCCATTTTGTGAGGTACTGTGCTGTGTATGATTGAGTAGGCTGACACACAAGTTTTACAGCATGCAAGCAGGGTCATTCTTGTTTGCTTTGGAGCCTTCTGAAAGCGGCCAAAAAAAGCAATGGTGAATGCCAGCCAGACCGGCTGCCAGCAGGCGTACAGCACACAACACAGAGCCCCGCTCCTTGATTTTCTGCTCCAACCACACTGAACTTTCAGGAGGCTTCATGCTGCTGACGTATTTTGGACTTAACCACCACTTCTCCCCACCTCCAGCCCTCTACCCTCATCTTTCCTCCTTATCTCAGACTTCATGTTCACACCTCATGAAAATTCAATTTGTTTCCTGAATCTGATCTTCAGGACTGAAATCTTTATTGTCATTTACAAGCGATGTTGCATTTTGTGCTTAGATGTCGTAAACCTATCATTATTATTACCTAGCATGAAGTTACATGGTTACGACATTAATGCATGTACAGTGACTCACGGTACTGTTTTTTTTCAGTATAAAGTTTCAGATAAGATGAGGAATGAAGATGTATCCTCTCACACTTTCACACCACAGTAATAGCGGCAATGCAGGTAGCTGCAGAGACCAGGAAGATTAATATGTGCAGCCATGTTTCATGCGGCAGCAGTGCTGGAAAATAACATTTACACAAGTACTGTACTTAAGTAGAATTTTGAGATACTTGTGCTTTACTTGAGTATTTCCACTCTCTGCTTATTACTACCTACTATTACTTCTACTTAAGAAATATTGCTCTTTTAACTTTACAAAAATTATTTGACAGATATAGTATAGTTACTTCTCCAAATAAGATCCCAACCAAAAGCCAAAACCACTTTCCCCATTTCCTCTAAACTTCTCAGATGTTTCATTTATTTATTAATTTCTTTTGAGAGAAGTCCAAAACTACAAATTTATGTAGCAGAACTTTATTTTTTCATCTCACATCTGATTTGTGTGTCCCTTAAGTTGGGAACCCCTTAACTGTATACACACGCTGATGTATCAGTATTAATAATGTAATAATATCATATATAATATATCACTCAAAGGGGCAGTTTTTCTCCAGAATAAGTACTTTTTGATACTTAAAGTACAAATTGCTGATTAAATTTATGTACTTTTACTCATTAGGATTTTAAATAAAGGACTCTTGCTTCTTACATTGTTTTACTGTAATTTTTACTTAAGGAACTGACTATTTCTTCAACCACTGTGCCACAATCACAGCCAGATGTGATGTCACCATCATGTGTTGTGAGTTATATGCTGCGAGTGACGTAAAGGACAATTGGAAATCTGATTTGAGTGGCTAGGCTAACTCACATCACTTGGAATTTGATTTGAATCAGATTTCACACCAACCTACAGTATGACTTCTACATATTCCTTGCTTGATGAAAGCAATCTGATTCCAATCTGGATATGCCAAAAATCAGATTTGGGCTGCCAGTCTGAACATAACCGAACGCCTGTCCTTATACATATTCTCTTATTCTCCTATTTATCTACTGTGTGAATCTGTCCTCAGCCCTGTCTTTGCCCTCTTTTCCTCACCAGACCTGGTGCCATCATCCCTTAGTTTCGTTGTTGCAATACTCAAACATGTGACTCATCGATGAGGGCTGGATCAAAGGTTCAGTCAACACAATAGTAGCGACACTGGTAAACAGCACGTAGAGCACGTTATACAACTCCCTGGACTTCCTGTTACTGGTCACCTTGAAGCTTTTCTTTATTAAACATAATACTCTCATCCACAACATAATATCACAAAATGAAATCTTACATATGAGCAAAAAAAAATAATCATTTTGTGTATGTACTGCTTTAATACCAACTGATGATTCATTCATTCTCTATAACTGTTCTGAGCAAGTCTATCCAGGGTGAGGCTTCACTTCCCCTCTCGGTTTCACTCAGACTGCTCAGGCAGGCTCTGTTGACGGCCAAGCTTTGACAGCACTCACTGGAGACTGGGAATACATGTCTGCATGTTCACTTTTCTTTTGAAAAGTGTCTTTCTGTTTGTATATGTGCACCTAAACTGTTTTTTTCCCATCTATGCATTGCCCTTTTCCCTTCTTGTTTCATTGTGTGTCTGTGTGTTGTACGGACGCTCTTCACTTCTGGCACTCTACACCATTATTTTCCTATTTTGCATGTCGCTTGCTGAGTTAGCTCACGCTGTCAGCTGCCTGCTGACTGATGCATTCCCCTCTATCTCAAAACCTTCACAGTAATTGCTGGGTAATTGTTTGTCCAGTAATGCAGCATGCAAACGCCTGTTCTCTCATTATATCAGTTGAATTGGTTGAGTTGCTTGAAACAATACACCTTAAAAACAAACAAATAAACAAACAAAAAGAACAAAAACAAATCAGAGATCTCTGCCTTGTGGCAAGATATTGTCACATGTTTCAAAACCCAATTATTCAAATAAACTGAACTGTATTGAGGAATAATCTCTCCCAGGTGGTATACAGTTTTCACTTTGTTTTAAGAAAAATAAGCTTTCTTGACTGAACACAGCCTCAGGCAAGCATCCAGCTCAGCCACATTCCACTTTCACATGACCTTGTAACAGACCTGGCCTGGAGCAAGAGCCGCACCGTCCGTCCCTAACCACACCTCCGTTTGACTGGCCTAGATAATTCAAGGCCTGCTTGTCTTTTCTTCCTCTTCTTCTTCTTCGACCTCCTCACTGTTTACAAGTTTGACTCGACTCCACCAGAGATGCAAGTGGCTTGTAAATTTCATTTATGTGTATTTACAGTTTTGTTTTACAAGGACAGACACATTTCCAGTCAAACGGTGTCAGCGTTTGTTGAGGTCATTTCAGGTATTTTTCTTTCCTTTTTGTCATGGAGAGGATTTGGATGTTATGTTTGGGCAGCGTTAATGTTTGAAACCAATGAACCGGTGCTGAAACAACTAGTGGATTTTCCAATTCTGAACAGTGATTAATTGCTTAAAGCTGCACTAATCAATATTTTTATGGTAAAAACAGAAAATTATCACCCAATTCTGCAGTTCCCGTCAGATTTACAGAGCATTTTAGCATCTTTGAGCTAAATCTTTGAGCTGTGTGTTTGCATTAAGGAGTCAGATAGACAGAGCCACGCAGCACTTTAATATCCCCAATAATGTCGGAGAGACGGGGAATCTGTTTGAGAATCCCACATCAAACGAGACGGCATGTCAGCTGAGGGTTATGCATATATTTCCCTTGTTCTTCCCATCCAACAGGAACAAGCGGGGCGTACAGGGAGCGCTGATGAGTGGAAGGAGACGGTGTTTTGATCAAGGCTCGAATGTGAGGATAGAAAAAAAACAAAACAGAGAGGATACATGAGCAAATACATGGATACAGAGTCAAAACAACTGTAAGAGAAAAGCATAACTTGCAAATCAATTATCCTATCAAGGCTTGGTGTTCTTTTCTTGTTCTATGGCGGTCCAGGCGGGGATGTTGTTTTCCTGAGAGGGCATCTGGAGGAGATTAGGGTCCAACCTGACACTGCAGCCCCGGTGAAACATGACTCAGGGATGAATGGAGGCTTTTAGACCGGTGTCTGTCTTCCCACACGTTGTTCTGCTATTCTTTATTTATCTGTCACCCAATAAAACACGCACGGCGTTATCTGATACCCACACACTCAGCGAGCAAACAAGGTTCTGCCAATCTCCTTCTTTTCTTCTGCCACTTTTTTTAAAACAAGACCTTCATTGGTGCTTTCTATGTAAGATGTTTTTTTTTGTTGTTGTTGGTTTTTTTTTTATCGTGCATAAAAGTAAAGCCCAGATGTCACTGACAATGCTATTAATTTCAAATCAGCTGTCTGCGCAGACTATACATCATTGTGAGAGAATGTAATTTGTAAGGTCAGCCAATGTCTGTTTTTTCTCTTGTAAAAGCAATGAACCAAAGCAAGACAGAGCGCAGAACAGGGAACGTGAGGGAATGTAACAGAATAACACCAGTTTAGGCCCAGCCGAGACCAAATTACCTTCAAAAAGAAGTCCGTATTCAGAGCCCTTGTTTTGATACAGTCTACATCGCTGCGGGTTGGACTCTTATTAGATTCTGCCTGCGTTTCTACTTGTGGCTCAGACGAGGCCCTCCGACAGCCTTTATCCAGTTACGTCTGGGCCCGGCGCTCTGGGGAGCTCACATTTGCTCCTCTATGGGGGCAGAGGGGGACTAATGCATGTCACCGATGCCACCTGCAGTTAGAGCAAACAGAGCTGACCGCCACTCAGCTGGGCACTAATGCAGCAGAAAAAGAGGGGAGGTTAGAGCAAAAGTGATCCAGCATTAGGGCAGAATTACTACGTCGGCTGACCCGGGTCACTCAGCTGAGGGTATTTATATAGACTGTACATACCATACGTACATATATTTCAAACATTGTAAGGACTTCCCGTGCCAGTTTTATGTAGCAGTTAGACTTCCGTATCTCTCTCTGAAAGCTGTTTTTGTTGCTTCCATAATTGCTAGACTAGATACTGCCGCTGCTGCTGCTGTTGTCAATTGTATTTTTATTTTTATTGTGAGAAAATATGCGAGCCGAGGTAGCGACTTGACACGTTAACGTAGAGGCATATCTGTTGGCTTGCGTGCTCAGCCTGACAAGCAGTTTCTGTGGCCCTGAGATTCAGGAATCATACATTGTTTCCATTTCTTGAACTAGTCAAACGCAAGACTATACAATAACTAAAAAAAAAAATAAAAAAATAAAAACTTGTATGGTGCTGTTCTCTTTGAGAGCGTGCCACTGTCCCTGCATGGGTTTCGATTTCAACCCCCTCAGCACATCAGCGATGCAATTGCTTCCTACTGCAATTTATTACAGGCAAATTGAAAGATTCCAAGGTGTGAGTCAGTTTGTGTTGGCTCCGAATGCTCAGGCTAGTTACATACACTCCTTTTCTCCATCTCTTTACACGGCCAGGGCTCCGTCTTGTCCTCCATCTGGGTTTGTGAGAGCTGTAGTTATTGTAACCAAGTCCTCAGGAAAGAGAAAGAGTGGAGGGAGAAAAAAGGGGAATTGCCGCTTTTCCAAAGCAAAGAGGAGGATGGCAGAGGTCCCATTATTTGACCCCCAGGTGAGCTCTCCAGAGGCATATAGACTTACCAGCGTCAAAGCATAAGAATATGCACTGGGCAGCATCAAAGCACAGCACCAGGGCAGCTGACTGCTTGTGGTGACATTGTGCTTTTGGACAGAGCACTCTCCGCCATCATTACCGTGTGTCCCTCACATCGTCTATTTATAATCAATTTTCCATTCGGAAACATGCTGTGTCTCTGTCTCCCATATGGTGTCAAGGAAAGTAAAAGAGATGGGGACAAAGAGGAGAGGAAAAAGGGAGTAGAGGGAGCTGGTGAAAAGCAAGGCGAGCATTAATAACAAAGGGGAAAAACTATACAACTGGGACTGTTCGCATAAATGGACCCAGACGTGTAAAAGTAACGGCGGTTTAGTGAGGCCATTTCCTTAAACCGGAGCTCAGAAATAAAACCACTTGATTCCTACTGATTTATACTTCAGAATGGTCTCCTTTTAAATTAGCTAGTAAACTGTGAAAGTAAAAGTGGCATCATTATTTGCACAAGAATGGCCTCATTTAGAGATACAAACACCACCAGCCAGTCAGTAAGGAGGTATTCTGCTGTCCCCCCCCGCCCCCCTCTCCCTGTATTCATTATCAGGAGACTTTTTACACTCTGATTACTCTGGGTGTCGTTTTACACATTTTATTTTTGTGTATTGAAAATGCACTCATGAGTGGAATTTGTTTTGCTTTGGCTAAATGTCAAAGGAGCTATGCTGTCAAGTGAAGGAACGCTGCTAAGACATGCACACCTTAGTATGCCCAGATGAAGAACAGAAATATAGCTGTGTGAGTGCATGTGAGTGTGAGTGTGTGGGTGTGTGTGTGTGCGTTCACTCCCTTTCTGAAAGGATAAGCTGCACCGTTCTTGATGGAGGTGATGAACCCACGTTGCGATGACATTCTGTCTGAGTGTATGTTGCTTGCGTGCCTGTGGCGTAATGTTTTGTCTTTGACACACTGATACGGTAAAGGAAGTGGGAGTTCAGCTCAGTCCCGTGACTGTGAAGGGGAAATATGACTAAATGCACAGACCACAGAGGTCAAGTGCTCTCCTTTTCCCCCCTCTGCATGCTAATACCTCAACGCTCAATCAGGGACACATAGATGAAGTTTGTGGCCTTGCAGCGTCACTTTACTTTTTTTTGAAGTTGGAGTTCTGACAGAATTGAACGCCGCTTCAAGTGCATAAACTGAAAGATGTCAGCTGTAGTGACAGAACAGAATGGACAGTGTAAGTTGTGTGACTCAGAAAGGCTGAAGAAGATTTTTTTTTTCTTTTTTTCAAAGGTGAATTTCTGATGACCTGAAAGGGTTTGAAGCGTTAGCTAAAACACATACATTAAACACACACACAGGAGTTAAAATGAGCATTTACATCGAAAGCAGATGAAACAAAATGATAATGAAAGAAAACTACACTTTCCAGCATGACGAACAGCAGTTTGTCATATACAGAGGAAGTAGTGGTTAGAAGAGCAGTGATAAGAACAACAGCTGAACTTCTCCAAAAAAAAAAAAAACTCATCATGATCAGAAAACCTGAGGAACAAAGATCTCACAGTATGGAACACACTGATTGATTGACAAGTGATCTAGAGGGTAGCGCAGTGCAAAGACTAAAATAAAAATACAACAACAAAAAAATAGCGATCATTATTTTAAAACTCATCAAACATCACACTGACAGGCATTGATGTCGAATGCAAAACCACAGTCCATCATTTAACTTTGACAGTTGTTACTTCTGGATAAGTTGAGAACCAAAACAAAGTTAAATCAAGGTAAGCTTGAAAAACAATGTGTTGAATCACTGAAAAACCCCCCGTTCTGTTAACCTCATTGGCAATTTAAAGAATAGATGGGTTTGTAATGAGGACCGTTGCACCGAAGAAAAAGAGAGAAAGAACACAAAAACTTTGTATAAGGGTGAAAATGATTTAAATTATAAACAGAAAAAGGTTCCAATTCACAGTATAAATTTCCAATGATTTTGATAAAAAGATCTAGATCTTTTTTTGAGGGTTCAGGACTGAAACTGACAGTCTTTAGTTTTACACTGACAGAATTAAGACGTCCCTTTGCTTTACCTATCTGAAAAACAATTAGAGAGCTTTGAGGTCACTTAATACCGCAGGACAACTTCACCACTAATTACTCAATTATGAAAGATCATTAATATTTTTGACACAGATTCATAGATGATATTTGAATTAACAAGGTAAAAACTTGGTGAATTGACAAAGGATTTTCCTCAGCTTTTCCTCAGGTCATTGATTTTAGTTCAAAATGTTCCAATAATAATGATAATCTGTTCCTCATCTCAACACTACGATCATGTTGATAAATACGACAAATCTTAAAAAAAAAAAAAACTCTCACAGACTTTTCAGAGAGATGATTTCAGCATAAAAGGAGGAAAAAATCACTAACTAATCAGCAAGGACTCCATCTGCTAACACTTGATGTAGCCGGGCTTCCTGGATTCAGAGGCCCCCCACGCTCTGCCTATACTCTAGAATTATGTGACTGGTTGATGAGTAGTTGTGTCGGGTTGGAAGGTCCTTGGCGAGAGGCCTTGGGCACAACTGGAAGACTATCAGAGTGCAGAGTCATTAGAAATCCCTCATTCTCACTCTGCTGTGTAAACGGCCCAGCGGCCTCCATCTGAACAAGCCCAGAGGAAGGTTCACCTCCGTCGGGCTGAAATTGGATCGTGCACAGAGGAGGGGCGCTGTGGGAGCTGAACAGGGGGGAGGTCGGAGAAGTTATGTGTTCCTATTTATTGACTCGGCTGCAAAGATCACTAAACTGTTTCAAGGGAGAATAAAGTTTGGGGAGTTTTTCCCATAAGCACTGCGGGCATTAGGGGAGTGACAAGTTACCTTCATAAAAGCCTTAAATGACTATGGAGAACTCGATTGGAAAAGTACTTAACTCCACATCATGTCGACTATTTCCTTCTTTCGGTTTGTTTTTTTTTTTGCCTTACTTAGTAGTATTTAATCCCAGCTCAGTGTGTCCCTAAACATAACTAAAGGAGGTCTGTCCATATAATTGGAATGTTTTGAATGTATTTTTACCTCAGGAAACTATTGCATTTGCAGAATAATATCAACATAATATCAGAACTGAAGCGAAACTGAATGCACTGTGAACATGAAATTATTCTATTACTATTACTAATTATATTCACATAATCACAATAGTTTTTTAGAATGAATGTTGTTGTCTGTTTATGTCAGCTTATTGCATCATTTTAGCTCCGATGTGTCCCTCAAGTAATCTTTAGCTATTAAAGACACAAATCTATTTTCCAAATTCTAATCCTGTGTCCCTGTGTTAATTGTGTTATGCCAAATACATGTCCAAAAAATATTTATTTACTTTTATAGCAATTTTCAATGACTCATCATCAACTTGGGGGTGTATACTGAATGTAAATGTATCAAATGTGATTAAGGGCAACTAGCTCACCCCATTCATTGTATAAAACTTGACCTTTAGCTTTTGGGTCATAGTAACTAGTAAAGCAATATGATAGAAGGTGTTTGTTTAGGTGTCAGTGGGTACGAACTTACATTTCCAAAAGAAGAAAACAAGAAGTAATTAAATGAATTATACATATTCACCACTATTGCTCTTTGAAAAAGTGATTACTCATCAGCAATTTGTTTAATAATTAGTAAAGTATGCAGTGTTTATGCAGTGTAGAAATAGAGAACATTATGGTTTAACAAGCAGCTAGCCTACAGTTTAGAGGTATTTATTGACCATCTACAGCTAGCTTAACGTTAGCAGCACTCCAGAAGTCCCATCCTCACAGTGAAGCTGCAAACATCATACACCTTTAAACTTTGAGCAAAACTGATGATACCAGCAGCTAAAATGACAATTTCCACAGGCTAAAGGCAGGCTTACCAGTGGCTAACATTAGCTAGCACGACCTGCCCCATGCTAGTCTCTCCACTACTGAGCACACAGATGCAACATTAATATCAACCTTACATCAAATTCTCAATAAGTCAACAAACAATCCAACCCCCAAAGTGCTGAAATAATATAATTACAGAATTTCCAATTATTATCCATAACAGTATTCATTACTGAATAAAGTTTATTGTAAAATAATTTGTTACTAAGTAAGGCGTGACCGCCCAACACTGATTTTGAGTACCTTGTCGCCATGTTAATCATCACTTTACTGGCAGAAGAGATATTGTAGCTTGAATGACTTGTCCATGTTAATATAAAACTGTACAATATATTTTAAGCTTTTTCTTCAAGTGAAGAAACAGCAGTCTTGCCTGAAGTGGAGGGGGTACTTGTGTGATCAATCCTTTTCATTTCTCTGCTTTTGTATTTACTGTTGCCAAGGGATAAATGTGTGTTTTTATGGCAAATCTCATCTTCTTTTTTTTTTTTGAGATTGTCAAGCAACAACACATGAATTAAAGTTGTAGATCAGACGCACATCATTGTATTTGCCTCGGTTAATAACTCTCATTGTCAGGTCTACTGCCGGCTCTCAAACCTCCCAGAAACCAGGCTCCTGTTCAAAAACTGATATTGCTGCAATGAATGTCTAAATTAATCCATCATTTACAGTAACATGTGTTCTGTCCTTACGTGACTTTATTTTACTGCAATTACTGCGCTTTGATACAATCAACCCACTTCCATCCTGAAACAATAGAAGTGGAACTGGAATATTTAGAAATTGTGTGTAATTGTCTCCCACCACACTTTCGTTTGACCTCTTAACTAGAAGTACTGAAACTACGCGTATGGTAAAAGTGCTCAGTAATGGCAGAAGTGAAAATAGTCCTCATTAAACACGATAATGAGCTGTGTGATTAAGTCATATGAGGAAGAAAAATACAATACATGTGTTGTTTAAAAATGATGGAGTGTGTTAGTCCAGGCAGCCATATGCTTTATGTTCTGCAAGCTGTTTCTAATGGATTTCAGAAAACAACAGGATCTGGTGACTTCCGGGATGCAAGGCAAAAAGCAGCCGCCGAACAGACAGCAAAAGCTTCTGACAGTGGTGAACACATGCTAGAGCTTTTAGACTTTTCCAGCAATAATGGCGTGTTGGAAAAAAAAAATATTAATACCTTGCTTCCACAAAGACTTCTACTCTTTGTTTAGTAATGTGACACAGAGTGTGAGTAATGCAGCACTTGGCCTTGGTATTACTTGAGAGTGGGAGCTGTATTTTACACCAGCTGTATATTTATATATATATATATATATATATATATATATATATGTGTGTGTGTGTGTGTGTGTGAGTGAGTGTGTCTGTCTGTCTGAGCAAGAAAAATCAAGGCTTTTTGTTGGCATGGGAGAAGGGGTCTAATTTGCAATAGGAGAGGAAGTAAGACAGGTCTGCAGTGGAGAGAGACAGAGAGAAAGACAAAGACAGAGAGAGAGAGAGAGAGAGAGAGAGAGAGAGAGAGAGAGGGTACCTAACGCTGTTTGTAATTAAACTCTGTCAAAAAGCCTTTTCAGTTAGGTAGGCCACGATGAAAGATCAGCAGAGCAGGGGGGGTGGCTGGTGTTTGCTCTGTTTCACCCTATAGTTGTCACAAACAGCAGCCAAGGAGGTGACAGAGCTCTTCTCTCCTTCTCCTCCTCCTTTAACTCCTATTACTACTATCATCCGTTGCAATCAGTGATCTCAGACTTGCTGTTTTTTTTTTTTTTTTTAGCCTCTTTTCCATTCCCTGGCATTTACCTCTCTTATCCACCTTACAGGCAAGTATACACCTCTGGGAAGCAGGATTTACCGTATAGTGCAGCCAATCATGTTACAATCTTTCATGTAATATGTTGCATTTACTGTACATGGGAGACTTTTGCTCCCTGACTTTAGCCTTTAAAGTAATGTAAAGACTGCCTTAAAATAACATCAACCACGCAGAGAAGTGCAGCCTTAAAGCTGCGCTAATCAATATTTTTATTTTTATTTTTATATGAACACTGGATCAAATTACTACCTGTGATGTTAAAGGTTTTGTTTGTAGTGTTCAACCCACAGAGAATTATTACCCAAATCTGAGGTTCCCGTCATCTCTACGGATCTTTTTTAGCTTCTTTTGGCTCATTGTTTTGGTTTTCCAGCCTCCAACTTTAATGCTTTGGTTCACAGTGGTCAGTGCTCTCACCTTGTTTCCAGTTTTATTTGAAATTTTAATTTTAGAATAAGCCCCTTGAGATGCATCTCATTTACAAGAGGGTTCTCTGACACATACATACACACACACACACACAAACAATTTCAACAAGGAAGTCCTGGTAAACCCACTGCATTGTACTTGGTCAGCCCCAAATAGCAGATAATTAATGACTACACAATGTTAGCGACTAGCTGGTGAACATACTGCAGCATTTAGCATCTAAAGAGCCAGATATTTCCCTCATGAGTGAATATTGGACATACATTTGCCAGGTGGCTGAAAGCACAACTCCAAATGAATGCTAATGTTGCCCTGTGTCAGCTGAATATGTAAATAGGCAACTTTTTGATAAAACATTGGCAATAACAACTTTTTACCCCCCAGTTTTGTGGGAAGCTTATGAAATGCAAAAATATAGTTAAAAACGCCAGTAGCATGCTAATCATGTGCATGCACTACATGGAGCAAACACAACCGACTGCATCAGTAAACTTCATCAAAAAGGGAAAAGTGTCTGACAAGAATGAAACCGATGATCACAAGCCAGAAGCATCTTGATACAAAGGCAATTAGATGGATAAGATAAGATAAAAGTATAGATATATACCTTTGAAAACTATAATACTAAGTACATTATGAGCACTATTCTACTACTATTCTATGCAACTATATACACCAAACATTAATTGTAACTGAAGTGTGTTGGGACAATAAAAAACTGAATACAAAAATTGCCCTTGAACAGAAGTAGCACTTGAGAGAAATGAATAGTGTTGTGGGTAAAGTGTCTTTTGTCTGTAGCGGTAGCTGATGATGTCACGTGGCCACAGCATTATAGGGTGCACAAGTGTCAGACCACTATTACTTCATTCTGTGTTAAGGCTTGTGAATGCCACATTTTTCACTTTCAAATTAAACTCATGGAGTCATGGAAGGGATGGAAGCTACAGTACACACAGCAACCAAGACACCTCTACACTTCTGGCGCATGCTTGTATCTACAATAACACACACTAAATCCCCTGCAACTCTCTCTCTCTCTCTCTCTCTCTCTCTCCTGCCCCTCACTTCTCTTTTCTGTCTTTTTTTTTTTTTTTTTTTTTTGCATAATTCCTCCTGGTTGAAAGATTCAGTTTCCCCTTACCAGGAATAATAACAAGTGGGCAGTGTGTGTGTTTGAGGTGCTGCGATGAGGATCTGGAGGGGCATTCCTGATGTCAGCACCGCTCTTGTGCCTGTAGGCAGTGTGTGTGTGTGTGTGTGTGTCCATCTGTCTGTGTTTATTGCTCTCTGAGACTGGTTTATGTGCACGTCTGTCTGTTGGTCGCTGCCTGTGTTGATGTTTGTATTTGTGTGTGTGTTTGTCAGTTGTGTGTAGATGTGTGTGTGTCTGTGTGTGAGTTTGTTGGAATCCTTGATGTTTGCATATCTGTGTGTCTGTCACTGGTCTGTGTGTCTGTTGATGTTTCAGTGTGTGTGTGTGTGTGTGTGCAATTCAGTGTGTGTGTGCGTACAGCAGGAATAAAGCACCCCATTGATAAGAACAAGTTCTTCTTGTTAACGTATCAGTAGAGCTGGACCTGAGCCAGCGCTGAAGTCCCAGGGGCGTATTTCTAGACAACCCCCGCTATGACACGGCAGTTACTATTCTGCAACCCCAGACACACACATGCACACACACACACATGCACAAAGGGCTAGATAGCCCGGGAATGGAACATGTGTTAACACTCTCTTTCCAAGAGATACATTGAAGAGGACATTGAGCAATGTTTCGTCTTACATCTCTCTAGCGGCCGCCTGCTCTGCAGTCGTCTAAAATGCTTCCATGTGCCGTCTCCGCATTCCGACTACCTTTCTGAGGCATTTCAAGACTCTCCCTGAAGATACCCGATACCCAGGGGAAAGCAGATAGTCATGAGAAATACCTGCTAGCTCTTAGTTGCCATAACAGTTTTAAATAACAGGAGGGGGAATTTTTGCCATTCCCTCGGTCCCCTTTTTTTTGCACATTTCCAGGCTATTGTTTTTCTCCCTTTATACACTGGGGAGATACAGCCAAGGCTGTTTTATGACAGTCATAATCACCACCCCTGGCGGCTCCATAGCGATATAAGCTCCAATCGGCTGTTTCAGAGCACACCTCGTCGTCAAATAAAAGTGTCTGGATGAAGGTCGGCGGGAGAACAAAGAGGTTCAGTGTGTGGAATAAGCACCTACAAACCCCACTCTTCGAGCGTGTGCATGTTCTGGCTCTCATCTGTTTGTTTAAGCGCTGTGGATGTCGGGTGTGAGCCGCACAGTCATTCTTTGACAGCAGGCACTATCACTGTAAATCTACGCAGAACCACACAATTAATCACAACGGTGGGTCGAACAAGTGGCTCGCCGTGACAAATGGATGTGGGCAGTGCACGCTGGGAGCCCAAACATTGCATTTAACATAAGAATTACATACATCAAGATTGTATTTAATAAAAAACAGGATGCTCACATTTTAAATATGAGGCCACTGCATATGAGAATGTATGGAGACTCATAAAGGAACGTGTTGTTAACATCTGTTTTTGTACATAGATCAGGAAATGTGAGGGCGTTCGGGGATGAACACAACCGCAATGATAGACAAGGGTTTAGTTTACAGCGTCTAAATTTAACGTATCATCATCCTCAAAGTGTTTGATGTGTAATCGCACAGAACCTATGCATGAACTGATTTACTTGCCCCCTCAATGCAGGATGTTATGTGGAAATTTAAGAAAGGGGGTTTAAAGAGCACGAACATGCTTTTAAAGACAGCGGGGACTTTTATTTTCCAGATGGCTTTGATATAGATCCTAGCGGTGTCACCACCAAAGCATGCTTTCCATTATTACGATTGTCTAAAAGCTTTACGTCTTAAAGAAAATGCAAAGTGACAAATCCAAAAGAGTTCAGACAAAGAAGGGGGCAGGTCTTACAAATGGAATTGTCCCCATGGGCAAACCGCATAATATTCATATCAAACCTGATACATCTACCACTTGAATTTCTAACCATGCAATCAGAGGCTCTGCCAAGTTAGTGAATACACCCTGATCTGTCGGATGATAAGAGGGGAACAACGGGGCACTGTGGCTTTGTGAAAGGGCCGCGTTCTCGTTAGCCATCAGACATCTTGAGTCAGTTCAGAATATTAGCTCATAGCCTGTTAACGCCTCCTGTGTTGCAGAGCTCGAAAATCTCATTCAAGGAATAAAATGATCTCACGAGTGAGACAAAGCCCATGCCAGCCTCCCGTTGATGGTCCTCTCTACTGATAGTGGCGGAGTACATTTTAATAATATTAGTTGTATTTAATTCAACCTGATTGAAGGTTGAATTAAAAGTCTGATGACCTCATAATAACTTGCACAACCAATCCACAATGTCCATTAATGGTAAAGGTGGTACTGTATTGACTGACTCAAACCAAGACTGAATATTGCCATTTGATACAAAGATTTTTTGCAAATATGATAAATCTGATGTCATTCCATTGTATATTTGTTGAAATTATATCAGTATGTTTTCATAGACCTTTTGCAGATGTTTTAAATTCAAGGATCAAAGAGATGCCAGGAAAGGGTTTACTTTGCGGGGCAGCTGGATTCACGAGATCACAACATCACACAAGATCACGCAAGAATCCATCTTGTTAGGCTTCAAGTTATGCGCCTGAGTCCGAGCCATCGGTGGTTTGGACCAATTGTCCTATGAGGATTCTCTTGTGATCTCACAAATCCAGCTTCCTCGCAAAGGTAAAACGGTGATAGACAGATGGTTCAACCAGTCACCTGCCAAGTATTTTTTGAAAGTGCCTTCTCAGTTGGTTCTGTATAACAAAACATCTGACGTGTCAGAAAAGGGTTACAAGAGTTGCAAAAGTGATAAATCCTCCTCATGCATGCTTCTCTCACTGCTCTGACTATTCGTGATGTGGATCAACCGGATCCACCTGCCTGGCAGGATATTGTATTTGTATATTTGTATTTTGTATATTAATGTCACTTCGGTCAACATTTATCACTCTTTCACATCACTTCCTTGTGGGCATTAGTGCCAAAAACACAGTTAGCGGCCGCTCACTCTGTCCCCTTCTTTTAGTGCTGTTATTCTGGGCAGCGGGTCTTATAAATAACTAATCAAGACCAAAGCTATGACGCATTCATCTTAATGCTAGGTGGCATCAGGGACAGGTGCGCTGGCTGATTCCTACCTTTTGTAAGACAGCGCAATTAATCTGCTTTGTGCCAAGTTAAAAGCAGAGAGGGTGGACTGCGGAAAAAGACAAATGAAAAACCAAAAGGGGAAGTCATGAATTTTACAGTGAACTCAAACCGATGACCTTGGCTACCTTTAAACTTTCTTCTTCCCCTCTCTTTTTTTTTGTGTGCAGAGCAGTACTTCCTTGAAAGAAAGAAAGAAAAAAAAAAAAACATGAGGACAGAGCCAGGCATGTGTGAAGTCGTCTGTTCCCAAATTAGAAAACAAACAGGGATAGGTGATGCTTTCATGCGCTGGAGAGGGGAAAGTAGGGAGATATTAGCCATATGTGATTCATTTACAACAGCATGCTTCAATTAATCTGGGCAGGGTGGCAGGCGCCAGGGTTGGGCCCCATGCCACCTGAGCGAGAGAGGAAGAGCGATCCGCTGCTCTGTGAGGGATGAGCAATGAAAACAGATCCCCTCGAATCAATACGCCTTACATTATTGCCCACACCAAACTCAGCCCCTCGACTCTTCTTTCCTCTCCTCTTCCTCTTCCTCTTTCCCTGGCTCTCGTCCTCTGAGCCTCTTTGTTCTCCTTCTTCATGGGACGCAAAGACGAGGCTAATAAAGGCTGAACAAGGCGCTCTGATTCATCAGGCTTCCCTGAAGCACGCTGAGAGGAGCAGTAATTCTCATGTAGGCGTCCACCTAGAGACACCCTTAGGATGTTTTGTGAGACTATTTCCAAACTGGGGCGGCTGCTGAGGCAGTAAGTGAAAGCTAAGGGGGCGGGTGGGGTGGGGTGGGGGGGGGAGGAGGACAAACTGGCGAGGGGGCAAAAACCACAGTGACCAGATGGAACCGCAGATTGTTTTAAAGGGGCTACTGCCTCAGCAAAACCATATGGGGCAAAAATGCTATTTAGCGAAATCTCATTTATGTTTTTCACGACATGGTGAGCAGCACTGGAGGATCTTGTAAACAACAGATAAAGTACTAGTGCTGTCAACACGTGATGGGGGGAAAAAAAATCCAGGAGTCTCATCTGCATCTGTGTGTCTCCGGGGCAAGTTGTTATGAGGAGTTTTATTTCAACTTGTGAGCAATATTCCAAAATAACAGCAAACGCACTCTTGCCAGGCTTTAATACCATAAAGCATTAAGTTACAGTCAAGCTTGCCAAGGCTAATACTGTGCGGCTGATTGTTACTTGTATAAATAACCTGAAAAAAATGTTGATGATGATGAATTAACCAGAGGAAAGATGTGTATATTAAGGCACGGGATAAGAATATTAAATTATGACACTTGATAGGAAGAGACAAGCAATAGCATCAGTATGGCAAAGGATTAAACGCTGTAGCTTAGCGATGTCTGACACTATAATTATATTTTTAGCCGTCTGTTTTGTGAGCTGTTTCACCTGGCTTCTGATGTAATCTGGATTTATCCAGATTCCCGCCTCACGCATTAGGGGATTTTTCAAACTGAAAGACAAGGGAGGGGGGGGGGGCTAAAATAGATAATACAGCCCTTTCAAACATCCCCTACAATGTATGATTTCAGCCATACTGCAAGCTGTTTAAATGTCTCTTTGCTTCCCAGCTGACTTGAGGCAATTAAAACTTTCCAACAGGAATACAGATTGGCAAACACAATACCCAGCATTTAATTTGAAAGTGAAGACACAGGAGTATAGAGGCAGAGCGAAAATGAAGAACAACCTCCTTGCTTCATCCCCTGAGCGTGTGTGTGTCTGTGCGTCTGTTTTGGATAATCTAGCTCGACAAATTAAAAAACGATGATGATAATAATAACGATGATGATAACAATAATTATCTCCTCTTTATTTTATTCAGTGTAAAGTAAATTCACAGGGTTTGGAATTCTATCTGTCTATATGAAACTACATTATATGTTCCATATTGTAATTATCTCTAATTAAAATATAGTAATTAATGAGCGTCTCAGGTCATGTGAGTGTAAACTGTTGTGAGACATTCTCCACTCTGCACTAATTTAAAATTGTGCAATAATAAATCAGCTGCGGGGGAGAGGCTGTCAGAGAGAAAAGGTTCATGGGACTGTGGTGTTTGGTGGTTTGGGGCTTAGTTAATTAGTTCGAGGGGAAAGCCGAAGATAAACACAGATTGTCGCTTAAGCGCAGGCAAAGCCTTCAAACAGCTGTCCACAGCTGTAAGAGACTGATCAGGTCAAGGTGCTGGTCAGACAGAACAGTGAAGTATTAGAAATTACTTTCTCAGGGTAGCGTTTACATGATCACATACATCATACACATGATTCTTTAATTCATTGAGAATGAGTAATTGAGTTTTTTTAAGCTTTCTTTTAAATATTTTATTCATACGTCTGCGTTTTAACAAATTAATCTGCCTTTAACATCTTTTTCTCTCGTTTGTCTCCACCTGTGAACCGTAAAGCACTGTTTCATATGAGAAATTGTATAAAAACAGCTTGTTTGATCGGTTGGTTTGTTGATTGAATGGATGAAAATGCTCCAAACCCGCACTGAAACTTTTAATTTAATCATTGCTGAATTTTCTTAGAAAACAAACAATCGAAAGAGATGAGAAATGTTTAATATTTCCTCAATCAATCAGGCATGTATCAATATAAGAGCAATTAAAAAGGCCTAAAATAATCAGAATACTCAATTTACGTGATATACAATGAATTAATTCATTCCCCTATGGACACCACAAAGTCAAATAAACCAGAACTGTCATTGTCTTCAACAAAATGTGTAAATCACAATAAAATCACAGTAAATACTAATTAAATAGTGCACCTTACCTTTTTTTTCCCGGGGCTTTTCAGCAAACTTAAACACATCAAAACGAGACAACAAATGTGTGCACCGGGATATTTAAGGATTTTGTTGAGCCGTTTTGTGGAAAAACGCCTTATTCTTAAACTTTTTGTTGTATGAGAATACAAAAGAAAATCACTTTCCACTCCTCCCAAAATCACACAGCTCACACCATCTGTTTCCTCCTCAACATTTTAGAGTCCGCTATCACCACTTCTCAGCTGTGCAACTAAAGATTCTTCTAGATAAGTTTTCAAACCATTTTCGTTTTAACACTCGAATAAAAGCTTGCTTTCAATGGAGTTCCGCACAAATTATATGTACACTCTTGATAATTATTTATTCTTAAATACTACTTATCTCAAATATTCCTATATGTCAAAATAATTTTGCATCTTTACTGTAAAACTAGTGTTTTTACTAGTTTACTGGTTTGAACAAACTGGCCTCGAGCTTATCGAGAAGCAGATATTAACGTTTTACTGGTCACCAGAATAACGTGTGTTGTTTAAGACTATCATGACCTTTGTAATTAAATAACTCCACAGTGTTTGTTTGGCTAATGAGTAAGTGGCGGAGAAAGCAAAGCAAATATTAAAGAGATAAAGAGGGTTATTACAATATAATAAATATGACGGCATAACATTTTTTTAAACTACTTTTTGATTTATAGTTACACCTATTATTGTCTCACCCTTACCAGTCCATAGATGGACAACATACCTTCGCTCACATGTGTCTCTGAATGACTGATAGGGCATCTGTTTCATTCCATTTGTCATCATTGCCCGATCATGCTGAGCACTGAATCAGGGTCTGGGCTCTGGGTTTGTTCAGCCTCTGAGTTTAGTGACTCATGGATCTACAGTATTTGTACAGTTTAGCCTGGGAGGCAGGAGCAACCCTGAGCCCCCGTCCACCCACCCAGAAGACTTCCTCTTTGCTCAGCTCAGGAGGGGAAATTTAGCCCAGATGTGACTTCAAACAAAAGAAAAGCTGCAGGGATTGGAGGTGGGATCAGGCCCATCTTTCGCATGACCCCAAGACCTGCTCCTTCCTGGCATTTGTCTATTTTTCTCCTCTTCTGTTCTTTCTCTGATGATCTCTTGTAAGTTGCTGTCTCTCAGGTCCTTTCACTTTCCTCCTGAACTGCACTGTTTTTTTTTGTTGTTTTTTTTTTAAAAAAAGTGTCATTCTTACTTTGGTGCGGGAAAATCTTGTATAAAATGATAAGAGAATCTTGTTTAGCGACGTGTTTTCTCCAAATAAGGTGAAATTCAGGGCTTTCTCTGATCTCACACTCCTAAGGCTTTCGATTCTAAAAACAACCACAGATGAAGAATCTCATATTTTTTCCAGCCTTGCGTTGTATCTTGTTCTTCTGGATGACAACATGATGAAAAGCTTCAGTGAAGATTACGCCGAAAAAAATGTTCAGCTATAAAACATCACTGCTAATTAAACAGGTTTTGGAGATAACGCAGCAGAATGAAAAATTAGACGCTTCTTTCTAATCTTTTGCATAATTACATTGGATTTCAAAAAAAAAAAAAAAAAAAAAAAAATTGGACAACACCCATATTTGAAATATCCAGAAGTTCATTTCACAACAGCTGTTCTGAAAGTATTTCCAGAATTATCGGACTCTTATAACCATCTGGCTGAAAAAATATTCCACTTGTTGCACAATATAAACTTTTTTTTTTAAAACGCATTTCTAAATTTCATCTGTATTTCCTAACTCACGTAGCCAGATATAACATGTCTTGATATGCCCTTTCTCTTTTTGTAAAATATTAGAAAGAAATATAATAAAACTTTTTCATTTTGTGGTTCACATTGTACAAATTGAACAAGGAGATATGTCATTTCTGGCTCCCATCTTTGTTTGGATTAAGAAAAAGGCTTGAGAAACAGGTTAAACATCTTTTTAGTGTGCAGCAGACTGAATGTTTATTTATTCATTTAGATAATTAAAAGAGTCTTTGAGATTATAAAAATACCAGAAAATACCAGAACAGCACTAAGTGTTGTTAAATGACCTCCTGGGTTTTTTAAAATTTCGCTGAGTTTTTATTTATCTTTATCGAAGTGGCCAAAAATGACTCGTCGCCTTCCTCGATTTGCAGAATGTGAACCAAAAAGAATAAAAATGATATGATTGTGTCTCTCCAACATTTTATATTTTCAAACAAAATGACACACTAATATTTAGCTTGTGTATCCGGATACCTGGATTAGCAAATAAAGTCGCAAACTCAGAAAAACAAGTTAAAAATCTTATTTATGGTGTAACAGACCTGACGTTTTTTTTCATCCTGATGGTTATAAGAGTCTTTGAGGATTCTGGATATATCTTCAGAGAACCTTGTGAGTTTTTCAAAGATGTATTTTTCAGAAAATAAGGCATAACTGAATGAGGAGCACAAACCATGATGCCCTGCCAGAGATGCACTCAACATCACAGGCTGATGTGGATTGATTGTTTAAGGTATATTATTTTTCATAGCAGAGAGCAGCATGTGTCAGCACAAAATAGCCGCTACTTATACGTTGCTAAGCAGTTGTCTGAGGTATTAAATCTTAAGAGGACAAGGATGACATGGCAGCCACATGTCAAAAACAGCAGTCATCCACAATCCTTCATTCATGTCCTCTGTTGAGTGATTTCAAACCTCTCTATCTCCTTTTCTTCCATCTCCTCCCCCCCCACCCCCCACCCTCCACCCTCCTCCATGTTTCCACCTCTCCAGCTCTCTCTACTTCTCTCTCTGCTTCTCTCTCCCCCTCTCATCCCTCCCTCAGCAGAACTACAGGGGCTTGCTTGTTGTCAAGTCAGTGTTTTTACAGCCTGGCATTAGCACAGGGCAGCATTCAGTCAGGACCCTGCATTCACTTTCCCTCCCGTATAATTCACATGCTCGTGTGAGAACGCGCTGCCTCTGCCTCTCACTCATGAAATGACCCCGATTGAGCATCGCTCGCCTTTTGACAGCTCGACATACTCCTCTTATAAAAAGCAACTTTAAGCCTCGCAATCTTTTACACTTTCGAAATACCACATATAAAACACCACATGACTGGAGGAAGGCTCAGATGAATCGCTGTATTGAGTCATCTTACAGGACAGTCAGAGGTCAGTTTATTTGAGTTGAAAAAGGGTAGAAGGAGGGGAGGTAAATGTTGTTTACACTAACTCTGTCACCTAATTACAGGGCGACATCATCTGGGAGATACCATGTCGTCTCACAATTTATTTAGCGTTTGCTGTGTGAGCACTGAGTGTGCAGCTGTACAGTAAAGTATTTCTCAGTCCGTCAGTCTTGATGTGTTTGCACTCACTGAAGACAGAGCAATGAAGAAAGAAAAATCCAAATGCGAAGTAGAAGAAGAAAAAAAAAGGAATTTTTTTGGTCTAGAGGGGCTCGCGAGTTGGTGCAATCCTCTGACTCCCTCGCCTGCTCTCAACTCACTCCTTGAGTAAAATATACAGTGTTGTTAGCTGACTAGTTTTCCCTCTGCTGTGAAAATGCACCGTTCTCTTCTGGGAACCATACTGTGACATTAGATGCATGTAGATTGATAATCGACGGGGGTAAACATAATTACATTGCCTTAGAAATTAATGAAGGCATTGATCGCCCACTCTAAACATAATCAGCATATTTTTCTTTAAGCCAGTGAAATCTCGAGCGACGAGGTGTGATTATATCACGGCTTCAGCGATTTGCAATATTACTGTGGTTTCCCACAGTTAGTTCTTTCAAAGATCTTGCCAATACTTGCGGGGAGATTTTCGAAACACTAATGTTGCTGGCACCTTTGAAGTGCCTTACAGTGTCCAGATGTAAATTCATGCAGGGAGAAATGTGATAAGCTAATGATGTCTCTTGGGACTGGAGTGAATATAACCAAGGGATAAACATATCTACATATCTGAGTGGACTTTTTTTTTTTCCTACTCTACCCTCCTTTAACACTGTTTGGGGCCTGAACAGGAGCAGATGGACAGAGCAGGCTTTGATGTGCTTTGGGGTCATGTGTATCTGCAGTTTTATCAAGGTACACAAGCGTGCAGAGTAAATATGCCACACCAAAACTCTGGGAAGGTTTCTGGGCAAGGCAGAGAAGGGGAATTTCCACTGTGAGCTTAAAGAGTGGGTGTTGACTCAAATATTTCTCTGCATTTTTGCAATATAGACCTTAAATATACAGCGTATGTAACACTTACAGAAGTTTAAAATCAACTCAATTCATCCTACTTTGGATTTTTAATGTCATTTTCTGATCTGCAGTCAGTATTTGTAGACATCTAAAACCTGCTTGGTTATTTCGCCTGACAACAGTGAACAAATTAACACACCGTCTTTTGGTATATTCGCCTATAGGCCCTTCTTTCACACATTTAAGTGTCTTGTCATTTTATCCTCATTTGCGTGCCAGAAAGAGACATTCCATAATGCTGTACCGAGCGGGAACACAGCGCACTACTGCAAAACATGTCCATCAAGGAGAAAATAAAAATAGGCTGTTTCCTCTAAATTCATTCAATCAATAATTCATGCCGTGCACAGAAGCTTGATTTATGAAGGAATTAAACGTTGTGGACTGGGCCTTGCGCTGCCGTCCATCTCTGGGACGTGACAGCCGAAATTAAACATGAAAGGCAAACACTGAGAACAACCAAATCATCGGTGGAGAGCTGACGTATTAGAGGACTTCAATGGACGGCCCGAATGGACAAAACGACACAGGCGATTCGAACGGGAGGCCGTATAATTTGTTTGGAAAGTTTTCGTGAGTTATATATGGTGAAGGGGGTCACCAAAAGTCAAACTGCTACATTAATACTATTTGGCAACTGAAGGCAAAGATCAAAGGCAAACGTGCACCTGTTGACCTGTGGGGATCTTGTGACTCCCGTGTGCCTTTCTGACCCCGGTTTTGGCTGTAAACTAACATAGGAAACACACAACATGACAGTTTTAGTGTTTGTACTGTCAAACTGAAATTTCAATCCCCCTCACTGTTTGTGTAAGGAAACAGAAACTATAATGATTCTGCAGCCATTTCTCCATTTTTCAAAAGAGGATAAAACTCTTTCAGTCTCTAAGTGCTTGGAGATGTGCTGTCAACATCTTAGGAGAACATCATATTTTATAGCTACTTAGCAAAGTCGATTTTTAAAAAAAATATATTTTAACTCATGCATTGCTTACTACTGTATTTGCTTGCTAGCAGTCTTCTTCTTCTTCTTCACAACTTCTTTTTTTGGTGCATTTGCCCGTTCGCATTTGTCGGCGCATCACCTCATGCGTGCCATACAAACACAACATTACTCCATAGTGCTACTAGTGGTGTAAAACTCCACAGGGTACCTTTAAGCCGTCTGCCCCTTTCATTCAACATTTGGGGGTCTCTGTTGAGTTTTATTCCACTAGGAATGTGGAAGCTAGTCTGGCTCGTAACAGACTTTGGCAGTGTGTGAATCACTCCTTATTTACTATATAGAAGTGTCTAAAATCTCAGTTTACTGGCACTTAATAAAACTCTAAATAAAAAATGTTCTTGCTTCCTTAGTGAAAGGTCAAGGAAGAAGGCCTTTAAATGCTCATAGAGACAGGCATAGCAGGCTTACTTGTCCCTATATAAATAAACATTTAATAAATAAGAACAAACTTTAAGGGTATATATGGGTCAACCCTGTCTTAGCAAAATTCATTTTAATTTCAGTTCGACTTTAAACGGCAATATAAGTGTGTGTGTGTGTGTGTGTGTGTGTGAGAGAGAGAGGGGGCAGAAAGAGTAGCCTGCACACACATCAGCAAGACACCACAAAGTAGTTTAATGGTAATCTGCTGTAAGTGAATGCGTGTGTGTGTGTGTGTGTGTGTGTGTGTGTGTAATAGTTGGGTACAAGTATGAGTGTGCGCGCGCGCGGAGAGCCAGTGGAGAAGGCAAAGGTGTCCGTGCGCGCCAGCGGATGTGTGCGCGTGAGCGACGCAGAGTGTGGGCAGAGCAGCGTTGCACTGCTGAATCAGTCTTAGTGCAAAGGAGCAATGTAGTCAGATGAAATTACTTTAGCTGTCAGCGTGTGTCTAAATGCTTCCAATCACTAGAAGAAAGTACGGGAAGTAGGCTACAGATGAGACTGTGCTTTTCACTCGGGGCTAATTATCCAGCTGTAATTAAGAAAAAACCCTTCCGACAAAAAAAGGCTGTAGTGGTCCTTAAAAAAATATCTGGCTTCAAGGATACAGTGGGCCTACAAATATTCCAACAAAGCCAGCTAATATGATCCCTCAGGGACGTTTTGTGACCCCAGAGGATGTAGTCGCAGAGTAACTAACTCTAGGAATATTAAAAGAATCTGGCCTGTGGTGATTTTTCATTGAGAATGTGACTTCGAGACGGATTGGATTTTCTGATTAAAATGCAAATGAGAGCTCAGGCATCGTCGCGAGGTAAGGTAGGCCAGGCAAATAGCATGTAGGGATAAAGTGTGTTGAGAGACAAACTATTTTCTGCAGTGTGAGGGCAGCAGGGAGGATCTGTGGCTTAAAGCCATCACGGAGCTGCTGGAGGAGATGCATTCTTTATTCTGAGGAGGGGAGGAGGGACTGGAGCAAGAGAGAGAGAGAGAGAGAGAGAGAGAGAGAGAGAGAGAGAGAGAGAGAGAGAGAGAGAGAGAGAGAGAGAGGTGAGCAGAGCACACACGTCGCACTATCAACTGAATCCATCTAAGAAAACAACTCCCAGGGAGTCCGGGTCTGAGCTGCGTAGACACCAAAGGCAAGTTTGAGCTCCCCACTAAACAGCGCACCGGACGGACGCAGCTGGCCGTCATGGCCCGTGGCGGATCAGGCAGCGGGCACTTCGGCGAGTGCGTCCTCACCGCTCAGGCTGAGAGAAAGGGGAGAAGTGGGCGCTGCGATCACCCTGCCGCCGCTTTCTTCGGTCCTCATGCACTGCAGACGGTGTTGAGTTAAAGCGAAGCTCCGTTGGGAAGCGCGGGGGAGCTGGAAAAGAAGAAAAAAAAAGACAGAAAAGTGCGGACAGCGGTGCGGACTGACGCGCAGCCACAATCTGGGGACCCGTGCAGGATAATATGCTGCTCAGTAGACTCACCGGGTTCACGCTGCTGATCGGAACCAACTCGCACCAGCGTTACCAAACGGACCTTTACGCACGGTCATACAGCAGGACCGCATGAAGGACAGAGCCATAAACAGCGGGGAAAAGTTGAACGCGATAGCGTGGTTTGTAATGGATAAAGGCTCATCAAAGGTACAGTGTTCCTCAATAACCCAGGACATAGTTGGAGAGAAATGTAGTAGAACAATTACAGGCCTAAGTTGTATTTCAAATTAAACCCGGAAAGCAATTTACGTTCTATGAACCTTATCTTAACCAAGCCACAAAGATAAAAACAGCTCTTCAATTTATGTTTCCAAATATAGCCCCAAGCATCCTGCGAGGAAATGTAGTGATAAACTGACATTAAGTGGCCAATTCATTGTGACTTTCAAAGATTAATTAAAATTGTTGGCCAATTTATTTGTAGGTTAATTAGATATTTCATCGAGTTAAGGATTACTGCACTACAAAGCGCACTGCTTCACATTTTTCACCCCGGAGAAAACCTGACTTTTTTTTTTTCTTTTTGGAGGGGCTTTCACTCTCAATGCACTGCACGGTTTTCAATTCCCCTTTGAAATAATTCATTCAAATGAACACCCCTCACTGGGCAGGCTTTGAAGTGTACCTGATCCGCCTCTTACCCCCTAAATACCCTATCCATTTTAAACTTTTAATTGCGTTTCTGTCGGTAAATCCAGTTCTAATCGGATTGTCCTGGCCACATATCACCACCGTTCATCTGGTGGTGAGAAACTGTGCTCCCTCGGCTGGAAATTAAATAAAAACGGAAAGAAAAAGAAAAGTCTTTTTTTTTTGGTAACTTCTACGCCTTGATCTACCCATGTCCGCCGTCTATCACGGTTGGTATCATCCAGTAGACACCAGCTTGATACCATGCCTCTTTTTGAGGTTATTATTTGGATTCTTGGTGACATTTTATTTATGCAGCTATAATAATCTTGATGCTGCTGCCTTCTGCTGTTGATTCTGCTGCTGTGGCAGCACATTTTATCGCCTCATGTGGTTGCTTATTCCCCCCGAAGCTTATTTGATTAAATTTAGCTCTTTCAATTTAGAAAAGTAGATCACAGATGTGTGTCAAAGGATTGTTTCTCCATTTCTGCCACAAAGACCCCATGCAGGCTCCATCTCGTCAACAAACAGCATAGTGAATTTAAAGAAGCAGGGCTGCAAAGGCAAATAAATGGATTTCCTTTTCTTTCTTTTTTTTTTTTAATTTTAGTATCTTTGTTTCTTTTCTTTACAAAATATGGTTCCCTGCCATGGCTACAAAACATCACAAATCGGAAATGTAGTTAAAAGGGAAATAGCCAAAACAGCAAGAATTCCAATTATTTTCTGAATCATGTGGCCAACTGGCTACTCCTGTTCCTTGACAATCCCTGCAGGACACCAGAGAACACCTTAATCCATGCTCATGGCCGTTTCTGTGCTTAACATTCAGCCCATCGTTCCCAATATTGTGTGTCAATACAATGTGTCCAACGTTGACTTAAGGTGGAGCTTCATTTAAGCTGAGAGCTAGCGATGACAACCAGTATCTTTTAATCATATGAGGGAAGAGGGGGGAAAAAAATGTTTGATGGGTCATAAAACTTAGAATAATGGCTCTAGGGGTCTATAGTAATCCAATGGCCTTGTGCTTTACTACAAACCTCTCCATGCTGAAAAACAGCCTGTATTGATCATTTATTGCAGGTGAAGGGACTAAATTATTTTCCAATCCCATTTCATCTGACAGCTTGTGTATGTCACTCTAGCGAGAGGAGGAGCTGATATGCAGGGTCTCTATTCCTCGACTATCTCTCTCTCTCTCTCTCTCTTTCCTCCTTTGTTTTCTCTCCACCTGTAATTCCATTCTTCAGAGCCTTAAATCTTCAGTTTGATGATGGTGTGTTCAGGCCTACACGTAATAACGAACTCCTCCTTAGGCCACCGGCAAAACATCGCCTCTGTTTACTGTAAGCTGCACTTGTGTGTTTACTCGTGAGCCTCAGCCCACAGTGCCTGCTCAAGCAGACAGAGAAAAGGCAGTTGTGACTTTTCTGTTCTGTATTTTTTTTTTTCTTCTTCTTCCAGGAAATATCTTGTGCATCCATGTTGGCACAAAAAGAGCTGGTGTCTGTATTAACCCTATCTCTTTTTTTGCATGTTTTCAACCTAACAACATTGATGTTGCTTAGAACCTCTGTGAATCCATGAGTGTGTGTCCTTGCAGTTCTCTATTCCCTCCTTTGATAGAGCGGAAGGGATAAAAGCCTTCTTTATGTCTGTGAAACCGGATGTGCAAGAGCTGTTCTGAATATTTATCAGATGGTTTGACTCTTTTTTTGCCCAAACAGTCAGTGCATAATTTAACATCAGCAGTGAAACGATATGTTTGTGACTCTGTCTTTCTGTTTGGAAGCAAAGGAAAAAGTGAGCACGAAAGACAGACAGTTGGTATGTGTGTGTTTATATGTCAAATAAAGAGACAGAGGAAAAGAGGGAAAAGAGAGGCCCCTTTTTCTGAGAACAGGCCACCCCTGAAAATACTAATCTAGTATTTCTTTGTTTTCCCACAGGTCTCTGGATCCAAATGTCACCCCCCTTGGACTCTGCCCCGGTCGGGGACCAGCAGTGTGTGACGGACAGGCGAGTGGAGCCTGCGGTGGCTCTCTACTGCGTGGCTTCAAATTGGCCCTGGCTGAGCTCTGCATGGAGCAACGAGTGAAGAGTCCTGCTATGGTCTGATGTCTCAGCATGGATGGAGTCAGTCAGAGGACTGGCCACCACTAATGAGACCATCGCTCTTCAGCTGAGGACTAGCATTTACAGGATTACTCCCACGTTTTCCTGCTCTTTTCCCAGCTAACTACATCATAACCAAACTCTCCTAGGTGGACTTTATTGGGTTTGGTTTTTGGTGGATATATACGTCATTGCCTTTCTGATTTTCATATTTGCTTTTATTCCCTCCCAGTTCTTTTTTATTGTTGGTTTCCCTTTTCCTGTTTTGTTTTTCCACTATGGAGTTTCTGGCTGGACCTTGGAATAAAGATTGGGCTTCTTTCTTGCAATTTTGGTTGACTGTCATCCTAAGCCTCCAAATGCAATTCAGCCCGGGTGCCTCTTGCCCAGAAGAGTGTCGCTGTGACAAACCGTTTGTGTACTGCAATGAACGCAGCCTGACATCAGTGCCTCTGGGGATACAGGAGGGCTTCAAGGTCCTCTACCTACATAACAACCAGATCAACAATGCTGGCTTCCCTGTGGAACTTCACAATCTGGCCTCCGTGGAGACTGTTTTTCTCTATGGCAACCAGCTGGATGAGTTTCCCATCAATCTGCCCAAAAACACCAGGGTACTGCATCTCCAGGAGAACAATATCCAAACGATCTCCAGGGCAGCCCTGGCCCAGCTGACTCGATTAGAGGAGCTGCACCTTGATGATAACTCTATCTCCACAGTGGGGGTGGAGGAAGGGGCCTTTAGGGAGGCAGTGAGCCTCAAACTCCTCTTCCTCACCAAGAACCACTTAAGCAGTGTTCCCATTGGCCTTCCTGAGGACCTGAAAGAGCTGCGGTTGGATGAGAACCGCATTGCTGTCATTGCAGAGGAGGCCTTTCAGAATGTGACACGCCTGCAGCGCCTCCTGCTGGACGGGAACCTGCTGACGGATGAGGGCATTGCACCAGGGACCTTCCAGGACCTGGCCACCCTCCGTGAGCTGGCCCTGGCCCGCAATTCACTCACCTTTCCCCCTCCCCTCTTACCCAGCCAGTCACTGGTCAAACTCAGCCTGCAGGAGAACCAGATCAACCAGATCCCTGTGGCGGCCTTTGCTGACCTAAACAGGCTGGAAAGACTGGATATCTCCAGCAACCAGCTTCAGACTCTTACACAGGGTGTTTTCGACAGCCTGTCGAGCCTAAAGCATCTCATGGTGCGAAATAACCCCTGGCGATGTGACTGTGCTGTGAAATGGGTGGTGGTGTGGCTCAAGTCGTTGCCTTCCTCCATCAATGCCCGAGGGTTTGTGTGCCAGAGTCCAGACAAGGTGCGTGGTATGGCAATCAGAGAGCTCACGTTGGATATTATCGAGTGCCCGGTTGATGCTGACGTGCCGCCGTGGCCCACCCTCCGCTCTACGCCTCCTCCCCCACCCACCACCACCCCTATCACCACTATAATTTCCACCCTCATAACCACATCCATTCCTTACTACTTTGATTCACCCTCCCCTCCCTTACCCCCAATCCATAACAATCCTCCTGGTCCCCTGCCTCCTTATGAGGACCCCCTTCAGATCTCCTTCCCTGTGGTCAACTCCACTAGTATCGAGGTGAGCTGGGCTTCCTATTTCACCGTCACAGCCTACAAGGTCACTTGGGTCAAAAGGGGCCAAAGCCAAATAAACGAAGGAATGCGGGAGCGGACGGTGAGTGGGGACCGACGGCATATCAGCCTCAC
Organism: Thunnus thynnus; assembly: GCF_963924715.1. NCBI lineage: Eukaryota > Metazoa > Chordata > Actinopteri > Scombriformes > Scombridae > Thunnus > Thunnus thynnus. The sequence continues at coordinate 9,122,043 of NC_089534.1, forward strand.
CAACCTGGAGCCCCGGTCTGTGTACCGGATCTGTGTGCATGTGCTGGACACCCTTAACTCCTACAGGCCCGGAGAGGATACTATATGCTCTGAGGCCAGGACCAAGTCAGCTTTGCCTACTAAGTCTCCTGGTTCAGCGCAAGCGCCTCAGGAGAGCATCAACTCCACGCTGCTAATGGCCGGCATCATAGGTGGAGCGGTACTTATCATCTTGGTAACGCTACTCAGCCTGTTCTGCTGGCACATGCACAGGAAGAGCAGGTCATCTTCGACCAAGTGGAAATACAACCGGGGCAGGAGAAAAGATGACTACTGTGAGGCTGGAACCAAGAAAGATAACTCCATTCTGGAGATGACTGAAACCAGTTTCCAGATAGTGGCGCTGAACAATGAGCAGCTGCTCAAGGGAGATTTCCGCATTCAGCCCATCTACACGCCCAATGGGGGAATTGGATTTAGAGACTGTCACCTCAGTAACAACAGCATAGCCTACTGCAAGAGCAGCAACGTGCCCAGTACAGAGTTCTGCCACACGTGATGCAACAGCAAATAATACCCCCACATTCACACAAACACACAGACACACACACACATACACACCAGAAACACTTAACAATACATGCATAAAATACACACACATACACCATTTGTGTAGACAACAAAAAAAAACATAAAAAATTCTAGTCAAATATAACTGTACTATATATATTTCCAAGTTCTGTCTACGATGTAATTTATACTGTGGATAATAATGTGGGATTCTCTGCTATCTTTTTTATTCTTAGAAAAAGAGATACAAGTGTTTCTTTTTTTATAACCAGCAGGGTTTTGAAAGTTGTTTTAATGGTCAGTACTGTACATGAACATGGATTTGTACAATCACGGCACCCTGGGTGTAGCTTCTGACGAACGCTTTCAGCCTCGGAAACGTTGGGCGCTTCGAGGGCTGGGATCCTTTGTTAACCACAGAAGCAAAAATATGGCCTTTTTTTTGCGCTTTGAAACACTGCAAACCCTAGTACAACGGAACAGTCGTAAAGATAACACAGCACAGGGGAAACACAAACACTGATGATTAGAGCGCTGTGGAAATGTAGCACTGGTTCATTGGAGGCATGTTGTAAAAAAAAAAAAAGAGTTGAAGTGCACTTTCTTATTAATGGAAGCAAGGCAGGAAATGAGTATAGGTGGTACTCACATGTAAGGGATAGTGGAAGATTGTGTAGGGAGAATGTCATCAGTGGTGTTGAACAGCCTGGACTGAGATTTCCCAAAAGTGCTTTAACACTAAAAGCATCTTTGTTCTATTGGTTTGCAGTGGAATAAAGGTGGGCTTAGTCAAGAGATGTTTGTGGAAAACTCTAAAACAGGACATGCCATTTTCACCATTTTAGTTTCTTCAGTTTCTTCAGTGAGGAGCAACATGTCTAGGTGCAATTAATAACATGAGCTTAAAAAGCAACAAAGGATTATTGTCCGTAATGAGGGGCATGAATGTGCTGAGACGCTGCAGAATCTTTTGAAGAAATTCCCTAATTTGTTCTGCTTCTTTCCCCCCCATGTTTTCCCTGTTTTGGCGAGGGAGGCCACAAGGGGGCAGTTTCCCTCAGCATAGCAGAGTGTGGGACAGAGGAACGGAGGGCAAGACAGACAGACAGACGGAGAAAGAGAAAGAAAGAGAGCTGCATAGATCACTTTACCTCTACCATTCTCCCAGAGTCCATTACCCAGACGACATTACTCATGCTCAAACAGCATTGTTTAGAGTATTACTGCTCATCGAGCTACTTAATGATGTGGAAGCATTTAAAACTAACAGTGTTTTCTGTGTTTGGTGGCTAAATGATAGGGATTTTCACCATTGTGGTCTATCATGGTGGAAAGCCCCCTGTTCCTCTGTGTGTGTGTGTGTGTCTGTGTCTGTGTGTGTGTGTGTGTGTAAGAGAGCATGATGAATTTTCTTATTTCATCATTTCAACCCCATCCCAGCAGTCATTAGGCTTTTTGATAAATTAGGAAATTACAACAAAAAGATCGCACTCCGCCCATGATCCTCACAATGAACTGGGTGCAGTTGTGACTGAGCGGCTCGTCACGCGTCTCATCATTTATCCTTTATGAGGCCGTCTTCTTCATTTATGGTTTGCTCACCTGAACAATACACCTGCTCACTTTACAACATTAGTTTCTGCGATGATGATTCTCTCCCTATCTTCCTCCTCTCTGCCCGTCTGTCTCCCTATCTCCACACGTCTGATCCCTGCATGGGCCCAATTAAAGCAGTTTTCCTGCCCTTCAGCTCATGGACTGTGGTGGCAGCTCTTTGCATGTGAGGTGCCAGTGAGAGGACTTCATTATGCACTTCTTAAGAAGACTTTATTTGATTTGACAAGATTTTATTTTGAGGGGCCAAGCTTAAAGAATTCCCACTGCCGACCCCTCCTCTCCCCCCCCCACTCCCCCCTCGTCCCCTCTCCTCATAATCCTCGACCAAAAAAGGGAGAAAAATATGTAGACCTTATTTTCACTTGGCTGCATGAAGCTCACGCTGGGAGAGAGAGAGTCTGTTAACTCTTTGTGAGGCGCACAGATTTAGCTGCTTGAACATACACTGTAGAGAGTCAACACAAATTAGGCCGAACATGTAGAAAAAAAAAAACATTTTTAAGGGCTTGTACTCCAGTTATTCCAGAGTGTCGAGATTATCTCTGAGAGGGTTTACCTCTGCAGTCGGAGTACGTTAAAGAAGCTGCACTTACTGTAATTCCAGCAATAGCTCAGACTACTTTAATTTAATGTGCACGACGCACAGACTTCCAACCAAGACAACATTTTAAACATTGACAAACACAATGAATGTATGAAATCATCTGTCCTAACATGTCATTTAGTGTCATGTCTTACAATCTTGTTGCTAATAAGATAATTTAAATGTTTTTTTTTTCCAGCCGAACAAGACCAATTTGTTAGAGTTTCATTTGTTTAACATTATTTTAGAAAAAAGTGGCAATATCTTGAAAAGACAAAATGTTATCAAGAAAATATTTAAAGGAATACTTTAGCATTTTGGGGAATCAGGTGATTCACTCTTTTGCCAAGAGTTAGATGAGAAGATCAAAAACCACTCTCATGTTTCTTTGCTAAGTATGAAGCTACCGCCAGCAGATGGTTAGTTTAGCTTAGCCTAAGCGGATTTTGTTACCCTTGGACGGAGCGAGGCTAGCTGTTTGCCCCTGTGCTGAGCTGGACTAACTGTGCCGGCTGTAGCTGAATTTTTATCGTACATACACAAGAGTAGCATCAGTCTTCTCATCTAACTCTCATCAAGAAAGCGATTAAGCTGTCCCAAAACGTCAAACTGTTCCTTCAAGTGAAAAAACTCAAACTAAATTAAAAAAATGAATTAATTTGTATTGCAACAAAATGTAGTGACTGAAGTGATCTCCCTCCCTTGGCGGATGAAATACACATCTTTTAAGCAAAATAAGATTTTAAGACTCGGTACTTCATTATGTGACTTGTTTAGATGGATTTTTTTTTTCACGTTGGGTTTATAAATACTGAAATCTTCTGTGGTTATCAAAGCATCTCCACTTTTTATTTCAATCTTTTTCTACTAATATCCACATATCAGCACACCGGAATACACACCGTCCATCGAGACGCACCAGGTTGCCCTGACCTGCGCTTTGATCTGCCCTGCTTAACAATCATGAAGCTTAACTGATTGAGCACCTAACCAACAGTTCATCATGTGTGGTTTGCTACATGCTGCACCAGCTGACCATAATCCCACGTAGAAACACTTGAACATTTCCATCTGATATTGTTTGGATTTTTTTTTTGTTATAGATGAAAGCCCTATTTTAAATCACACGCTGATCAAAGAAGTCAGGTCAAACTATTGCAACATATAGTATCTCCCCTGTCTGTGAATGTGTAACGGAGACAGATATTTGCCTTACCTTTTATGCAGGACTGAATGATTAGTGAGAGAGAGAGAGAGAGAGAGGGAGTTAAGTGGGAGGAAGAAAGAGAGAAGAAAAAAATATGAGACATAAAGAGACGGCAACAAGAATGCTGAACAGAAAGCACATCTCTGCAGCCACGGCAGCAACAATAACAGTATTAACAGGAGAAGCAACACTAAGCATGACATACAGTAGCTAACAAGAGACTGTTCATCCATAGTGCCAGACCTTGCTTGATTCAACCAGACTGGGAAGGAGCTTTGGTGGTTGTTATGCAGCGTAAATTACTCTTAATTTTCTACTTGCTTGATGAAAGAAGACCGTGACCGATGGTATTACACAAAACGTATCACAGACTTAGACAGACTGCTAGCGTCGGTTTATTACCGTTTCAGGGTGCCGAGAAGTAATTTTCCTTAAAGCTCATTGATTCGCATTGAAATAATTATGTTTAATCACTGAGAGGTCAATGCAGACAAAACGCAAACTGAATACATTGAAAGTCATCTTTTCTTTTTCTTTTTTTTTTTTTTAACCCCATTCTTTTCCTCTTGTAGGCAAATCCTTCACTGCAAATATCTATTAGCCAGTAACATACATTCAAGGATTTTTGCATGTACTGTATTTAGCTTCATAGCCTTTCATTTTCTTCATGAACTTACCAGTTTTTGGACTTTTAAAAATATTTTCTCAAGCAATCACCCAGCGGTGGTTGAGCTTACAGAAGGTTTAGGGAAAGTAGGCTGGAAATTTACAGTGCATGTAAAATGGCTATTTTGGGATACTTTGCCATCCTGGCTTCTCATCAAGACACCACAGTGTTACGTTTAGCCATCCACACCAAGATGTTTCTTAGGAACCAAAGTTAAATTTCTGTTCTCATGATGAAATGTTGATGTTGTTCCATGTATGTGCCTTGAGGTTGAACTTACAATGTAAAGTCCTTGAAACCTTTAAATGTTTTTGCACAAACTGTAAATACTTAAGTGAAGCTTTTTGAAAATAAAAGAGCCATGGGATTTGAGCAATCACTCTTTTTCATTTTAGAAAACCATTCCCCCCTCCTACAAATGAAAGTTTATACTCTGCTGTGCTCTGATGAGTGATCCTACAAAACATTCTTTGTCTTTTACATATTAGTTTTGTGTGCTGGCATGCCCTGTCAAGCTATCTGAGGGAAGAGTTTGTACAGAAACATGTGCCTAGTTAAATCTATTTTGGGTCAGACACTAGCAATTCTGGGTCAAAGATTTGTGCTGTACCACACCATGCCAAGTTATCTTCTTATTTCTATACTGGAAGCTTGAGACATCTTAGCGTAGCCACCACAGCTTAGTGTTCAGCTGGGGAAAATCCAGGATACTCTCTCATTCTACTTGTATGGCACAACTAAATCCCAGAATGGTCTCTTTCTCCAAATCCCTGTGTTCTACCAAAGTCCAATGTTTTTTCCCTCCCTTTGACCACATCCCAACATTGCCTTTGCAACCTCCAGCCCGCTAAAACTCACATTAGCCCAATCTTAATTCACTATGACAATTAACCACATGCATTCAGCTGAAACACAAGAGGGTGTGCCACTCTGGTGCTGTGAGCAGGAAATTGGTATTTTTCCCAAAATCCCAAAATGTCAAAATGTGATTTGTTTTTGCAGTCTTTTTGCAGAGGCCAAGTGGTTGAAAAGAACCGAGGCTTTGGCACTAAAATCATCTGCTTTGCTTTTCTCCCCTCCTTGTGTGTTGTGTAACGATTCACACACTCTGAATCATGAAAGATTCAGAGTGTGTGATCTCGCCCCAGTGCATTCATCAGGATTGGGTTGCATCAGCTATTTGTAAATCCGTCACTAAGTTTGTGGTTTATCCTTCCTAAGTTCTTAGTAATTATTAGCTAGTTTCAGACTAGTGGATTACTGAATCTGGTTGCACCAGTAAAACATAAGAAATGTCTTAGCTTGTACAGACTCAAGTATTTTGTAAATTTGTGGCCATGAAACATCTGTTCAGTCAAAATCAGTCAGCTAAGAAGGTCACTGTAGCATTACAAGATGCTACCAAAAATTACAGTTTTAAGGGGGGCAAACAATATATAAAACTCACATGCCAGTCCTGCAAGTGTGGGTATTTTGTTTTATTTATACATTCATATATGGAGATACAGTACCAGTCAAAGGTTTGGACACACCGTCCAATTCATTTGAATGAGAAAGTGTGTCCAAACCTTTGACTGGTACTGTTTATATGTGTTTCACTTGGTATAATTTAAATTGAGCGTGACATATTCAAATATGCTAACCCATCTGACATTTGGACATTGATTTTTGTGAAATGTAATTTACAATCTTCACAGTTTATAATTAAACAGCATTTTATCAAGTATCAGGTCAGATGTGTTGACAGTATTCCATATTACCACAGTACCTCTTTTACTCTTCACTATAAATGTGTCATATTAGAAAGCTAACATTATTTTTGTCAGTTAGCTATACAGCAGTTACACCTTGTAGTTAGTTGGTGTGAATATTTATATTTAACAACTATCTCCACATAATAACTACTTTGTGTGGTGAAATAACTTAGTGTAAATCTCCTTTTAGGAGTAACGTTCATTATAACAAGGCGGAGGTTGAACTTGTGAGGAGCTACTACAATTGCAGGCCACTAAGTTAATTGTCAATTGTCATTGTAACACAGAAAAACAGTATCTAATATTTATGAATGTTCTTTTTCATTTACAAAAAGTGGTTTTGTTGGTCAAATTCCATTTGGCAGAACTAATGAAGTGTGGATTTTTGCCTTTGAATTGTTCACTGAACAGGTGTTAGCTCTGAGTAGCTGTTTTTTTTTTTTTTTTTAATCTTTCCCTACAAACAGATTATTCACTTTTCTGCTTAGTACAAGCTCTCCAACAGCTTCACTTTGTGATCCACATTTAAGCATCTTCTAATCGGCCTCAATATGGAGGAAAAGTCATTAAAGGATGTAATTTAAAGCAATCTTATTTCAGGTATTACAAACATCAACATGTGGTAGAATTAACATTGAATTGGCTGGTTTAAAGCCTTGATCTGTTGTTATCCCTATCTTTCAGTGCCCTCAGAAGCCTTTAATTAAAGACTGAATGCAGATGAGGCCTTTGCCTCTTTCACAGTCTGTCAGGCTAATGTGTGTCAGGATGGGTCAGTGGATTTCTGCCTGTTTGCTGCCAACAGTGAATGGCATGAACATTAAGTATAAACCAACTAAATAAATTTAGGATCACCTTGCTCTACTTTAATATTACCTGAAAAACTAAATGAGTGGGGAATTGGTCAAAATAGGTAGTACGATTTATGTTTATTTCTGTGTGATTGGGAAAGAGAAAGTCTTGGATGGTGCATTCCTGCAGGTTCTGTTTTCTCTTTAGCACTGCTGTTTCCTGAAGGTGCTTACTCCATCTGATGCTAGTCATTAAAATTTGATGTCATGAGTTGAAAGAGACCAAAACACAGCAGACTCTATAGAAATTCCTCTGACAACATTTAAAAATTGAACACAAGGGATTCTTTAAGCAATCATCTATCAGAGGACTGTTTGAGATGCAAATTCAATTTGTCCTCCCAGTTCTGGATTACTGAGTTGATTTGAGGGTAAAATGCGAACAGAATTCTTGCCTGTGTAAACAAGCTCAGTGCTACCACAATAAGCAAGATGTTTTCTGTACCAAAATGAGTACTTTGCATCCTGCCTGACAAGTCCCTAAGTGTTTGCAAGGACTTGGTTTCAAAACAGGAAAACCACAACACTTTCTTCAAAAAAAAATGTACACTGTCATTGTTTCTCTTTCTTCTACAACTTTTTATGAAAAATGACCCACCAGCTGCACCGAATCTTTCACTATTTTACACTGAAAACTGCTGTCTAACTGCCTGAAATGCTTTCAGGCCTACGGGGCACAGGTGTTGACACAATAAAAGCAACCCCCCCTGCTGTATACAGTGTGATGCAACCCGCCAGAAGAGCCCTGCAACAAAGCTTAGCTTACAATGCCAGTTTGTATTGATACTGTGTCCGAGAGGCACTGATTCAACTATTAAGAGTCATTTTCAAGTTTTCAAGGCTGTAGTTTTTGTCGTTGTTGTATTGGATTTGTTATATTTTATCGTATACCTAACATTTAGGGCTAGGGTTACAAAAATTGATACTCCTTTTAATGTAATACAATCCAATATACCAACACTAACTTAATCTACTACAACATAAAAGTGAATCAACACCTCTCTGACTTCACAAAGGTGGTATTTCTCACACAGATCATGGATTATATTGTACAGGTTTTGTGTGCACGTCCTGTATTCTAAATGCCTGTTCTGCCAGTCTGTTGCTTGATTGATAAACTACATTGTGCTAGTACTTTAAGGAGACTGGGGAGGTACATACTGTACATTTATCATCGTTTGAATGATGCTGCTGTCCTTGTGTTACCGTCGCACTCTCCACTCCCTGCAGTGTAAGACAGACTGAGTAACAGACTGCGGGGAGGTGAGATAATAGTGAATGTTGCAGGGTATTCAGCTCTTTTACTCACTGTAAGCAAAGGCAGTGATACCGAGATATATCCACCACTATTATTGATTAAATGTGCTGCACTCTTCATGCACAAGAAGAGCCTCTGACGTGCATTATTATATAGGATTGTTAATACTGATGCATTGAGGTGTACTATAAGAGGCATTTTACTGTTGTAGTTGGTTAAGGTGGAGCTAATTTCAACTAATTTATATGCTGTTGAGTAGTTAATCCATAAATTCATATGTTTTGTATGTTAACTCTTAAGATTAACTCTTAAACTCTCTTGAAATGTAGTGGAAATCGAAGTATAAAGTAACATGAAATGGTAATAAGAAAAAAATACAGTATGCGGCTAAATGTTCTTACAGTAGTTACATGCCATCACTCAAATGTAGAATGTTAGCTTGGACATGATACAATAAAAACAATCTGCTTTCTAAGGGTTTCACTTTGAAGCCACTGCTCTAAATACACATCCATGTGGTCAGCTTTAACATTATGAGTTCCTTTATTATAAATGTACCTTGTGCAAGTCATGCTTGATGCTATGAGATACATCGCAGATCACAGAGCAGATCATTAAAACGTGCAGTAATCAAACTATTCCAATGCACAGTTTTTTTTTAGCATGATACTGCCTAAATTCTCCTTATCTGTTTTTAAAGAGCTTCCTCAGTAGGCCTTAATTATCTGCATTCACAACTGAGTGGAACTGTGGCTGAGTAGACTCAGCTCAGTCATGGAATAAATGATCAAGTCCTCCAAGCAGCTCTGCTTGTTTTTCAAACTAACAATGTGTACGTCTCTGCTGTCTCCAACTCAGTTTTTCTGTGGTATAGATTTCCTCTTTAGTTTATACACAAATCTACACAGAGTGAAACTTGTGCTTATTTGTATGCTAATTGGTGATTTCTCGATCTAGCATATAGTGCGAGGTTGTTATCAAGAGACAGGTGATTTCTCCAAACACATCAGTGTGGAGGATATAATTGGTACGAGTCTAAAGAACACTTCCTGTATGTCTGGTTTGCTTGATTGAAAGGAATTTGCGTTTTTACTAACAGTCTCTTGAATTTTCAAAAATATGCAATATTAATGTTGTAGAGAGGCACGCTGGATGCTTAATAGAAGAGATGTTTATGCATGCACAGTACATAACGGCACAATGGGGAGAAAAGGCAGAAATGCTCAAAATTGCTTCACATTTGCAATAAATTCATAGCTCTGGCTGCAAGATGTTGCTTGATTGAAAAAGCCATTCATGGCTAAACCAAATATGAACTGAGCATTTTCAATAATTAAAACACCACCTGTCAGGGAAACTTATAGCAAATTCCCCAGTAGCTGGCCAGATTAAAGTTTAACTTTCTCCCCTGGACCTCATGGAGCATGGTCGCGCTTCCATATGTTGGGCCAGTGGGTCACAGGGAGTCAAAATTCCAGGTGGGACCGAGCAGCTGTGACCTTGAGCAAGACTCACCGTCTGGTAAGGCCCGTAATGAATGAAGATGGTGATGAATAGTGAAGGCAAAAGGCTCACGGCTTTCTGGAGGTGACCAGGAGGAAACTCTGAAAATGGTTTTCCTTTTTTTGTTTCGTGTTAAGTTCAATGTGTACAAGGCCTTAGTCAAGGGGAAATTTATTAACGTCATTAGAACTCTGCAGAGATACAAGATGTAAGAGATGGTGGATTACTCATGGAGATAATCAGATTTGTGATCAACCCCAAGCACCATTTTTAGAAGAGGGAAAAACAGACAATTTCCTGTGTAAACGTCAAAGTGTTTGGTTGTTTCTGTGCTTTTCTTTCAAATTAAAGACTAAGAAATGACAGAGCAGTGAGAGGAGAAATACTGAATAGCAAGAGGATGACTAAGATGAGAAAAAAATGTTGAATAATTATTTTTGGCAAGGCATTTTAAATAAATTCATTCCACAAAGGCCTTGTGGGATCTATTTATGACACTGTCAGTGACTTCCTCACTGAGAGTCAAGTTTTCTTAACATGAGTTATGAGGGTCTTTGATAATAGACAATCAAGTCTGCAGTCAGGTGATGTTGGTTCAGATATACTGTTGGCTCAAGTTCCAACATCGTTCCATTGTTTCAGACTCTCCTCTGCCTGGCATTCATAATGATATGAGAACTCCTGCAACTGTAATATAAGAACAAAGTGAGGACTGTCCTGAGTAATAAAGTCTCCCGGAGTCCTGAACTCGCAGTTCATGTTCACAGCCACATTCTTTAGGCTGGAGTAATAAATACCCTCCTTGAAAAAAAAAAAAGTCTCGGTACTGCAGGCTCAGAACAAGGCTTTTATGAGGAAAACATGCAGTATTTCCCAATTTGTGATGGAAAGTAATATTAGTTTGTTGCCTGGCAAACATCTGCAGCTGATGTAACACTGGAAAAGAACTTTGGATGTGTCCAAGTCTTTTTTTGGCTATTTTTGCCTTTTCTGGACAGTTGACAGTATAGAGGCAGGCATGAAACAGTGAGAGCGGGGGGCATGCAACAGTATCTAGAATCAAACTGGGCACAGTGCGGGTATTTGTTATTTCATTTTCATTCATTCATAAAATTAATTTTGCTAAAAATTAAATATATTTTTTATTTGTTCTGACTTGTGTTCTACTTATTTGTTCAAAACTGCAACTCCCAAAGAGAAGAAATTCGCAACTGGACCCATGAAAGACAGACAGCTGGTGCAAATTTAGAAAGATAACATTAACTGGGAATCAGTGCCAACCAAAACTTAGCCTAACTAGCTTGCACCCTCTGCGTGGAAGCTAACTAGCTTTAACTTATAGATTAATATCAAACACTTAATACTTATCTTTCATTATCACTGAATGTAATCCTCAATAATGTGTAGATATGGAACACTCTTGCCTTGTGGTTTGCTTAAGTTTAACTTCAGTTTATCCTTGCTTGCTTGGAATAGGCCTACAAACTTAACATCATTATGGATCTTCCTAAAGGCCAAAACACACCTCCGCTGAACACCACACGTCAAAACAGCCAACCCTATTATTTTCTATGTACAGCACCCACACCAGTGGTAGCAATGTGTGCGCTGGCACATGTTGACGCACCACCCCATAACACTTCACGCCACTGTCCTATTTCTAGCCTTGCCACCCCTGAAAAAAATGCATTTTTTTCCAGAGAAAGAGCTGTTTTGCACTTCAATACAATGTTGGCCCAGCTACAGACATTATTTACTAGTTTGTTGCTTGCTTTTCACTTGAGTTTTAACTATTTCATTTGTGCCTTTATCTACAAGGCAAAAATAAATTAATTGTTGGTTGAGCTGCTGCTTTCAAAGCAATCTCACTGCTCAGATTATTATTTTTTCAAGTGCAATGGGAGACTCACTCATGGCATTTTGCTGTCCCACAGTGCACTCATAGAACTGGATTTACATCCAAGTAGCCTAACTACTACTATATTGATGTGCTGTGGCACTTGATACATATCATAGGATGCGCTGCGGAGCTGCAGCAGCAGTGTTTTCAGATCTCTAAATGCTACATAACCAACCCTATGAGGGTTAGTTGAAAAAGGGAGAAAATAACATTTGTATATAGAGCTACGACATTTCCAGCTGGTAGTGAACCATGGACATTTACAGCATAAAGGCAGTGGTGGAGCAGTGGTGGCCTAAAGGTTAGAGATGCAAGATTGTGACTGGAAGGTCATCGGTTTGATCCCCAGACCGGCAGGACAAATCTGGGTGGGGAAATGTGAAAGAGCAGCCCCTCCTAAATTAGCCCCACTGAGGTACCCTTGAGCAAGGCCTTTAACCCTAACTGCTCCAGTGAAGCTGCTCAGTGGCCAGCAGATCAGACTGTGGTTGCACTGGGGAGCTTCCAGGTGTGAATGTGTGAATCTGTGTGAATTCCTGCAAAAGAGAGGCTTCCTCTCAGTGCAACTTCCCTGAATAAATAAAGCGAAAAAAATGAAGCTTTGACAGTGTTTTAATCAATACTATATGTTGAAAAATGGGCAGGGGAAAGAAAAGGAAAAATATGAAATTTTAGAAAAGCTGGGTTGTATCTGGTTAATGTCAAGTCCAACTCTCATGTTCATAATCATGTTAGTTGATACTGCACCATGACATATTATGTTTTAGCCAAGTAGTTTCTGTATGATAATTAAAGAATATTAGCTGTGTTTATTTACCGTCATGTAATTGTTGTTTTCTTCCTCCTGGAGTTTGCAATAGTTCCTAATGAGCTCTAAACTCTTCACATGGCTAATAGAATCCACACAAGCGGGGATATTATGTGTGTGTGTGTGTGTGTGTGTGTCTGTGTGTGGTACAGTAGCTCAGTAATCGTTTTCATCACAGGGAACTTCATGATCTGAGTTCCGTCCTTGGCTGCAAGAAATAAACAGGAAATGTACTATTGCTGTTTCAACTACTCTTCGACCTGCTGACAACATGAAAATCTAGTTCTTGACTTGTTGAAAATTCAAGTGCCTGTGTCCTACTCTTGAACTCTCGTTTTCATGTCTTCCTGCTGAACCTGCTCTACTTATGCTTAGGGAACAAATTCTTGCCATCCCAAGCAAACATTTCCGTCTAAATTGGGAGCTCATTAGAGTCTCACACATCCATCCAGAACGCGGAAATGTGAGACATTATAAATTGACTTCTCTATATCTGGACCATAAAAACCGAGTGCATTAGCATTAGAGAAGATGAACGTTGCGTTTGAGATCAGCAGAAGGGTGAGAATGGCGTTGAATTAAACAGACATGTTGAACAAGCTGTTAACGACTCTCACTATCCTGCTTTCCCTCTCCCTCTCTCCTCCTCTTTCATCTCTTTCTGTAAGTAACAGAGACAAAAACCAGCCGCGGCCTGAACGGGAGCGAGATCCCACGAGAAAGCGTCGAGGAGAGGGCCGCTGTGGAGAGGTGGTGACAGTTCACACAGGGAGACCGTAGAGGAGTCCACCCGAGACAAAAAGCAGAAGCCTTTTGTCTCACAGCTGGGGCAAAGCGTGGCTCAAAGCTGTTTAAATGTTATGGCGAGTAGGAATGGTTCTTATGAGCCCCGGGTCCGGAGTGCACATTACATGTTAATGACTTGGAACATAGACAGCAGAGCAGAGGATCAAACTGCCAATTAGGCATATGTTGCAGACGCCACTGGTGTTCAGACACAACCATCTGATAGCGCTCAAGCTTGGCCTGCAGATCTGAATCTCTCCATGGGACATGGAGACACTCCAATGGTGAGTCATTAGCCACAGACATCCCTGAAAACCACTGAGGAATATAAGCAGCTGCTGATTGGCTATCACTCATTCAGCTCCATCCTCCTCTGCCACATTTTATTCTTTCGTTCATCTCTGTTTCTCACTCATCTGTTTAGCCTAACACTCAGTGATGATGATGTTTGTCTGTGAAGTAAACAAGCTGTATTCCAGTGCTTTAGCACTTCAATTATTCTGTGAAAGTACAGAGCAGCTGAGGAATGGCTCAGTATTAAAGGTCACATATTATGCAAATGCACTTTTTCATGTCTTTTCAACATAAATATGTGTTCCTGTTGCATCTAGAGACCCCCAAACTATTAGAAAAGACAATCTCTCTTTTTCTCCTGCTTCATCATTCAGTGAATGTGTGCGCAAAAACAGTGTTTAAATTTCACTCCCTTTATGATGTCATAAAGGGATCTGTTGACCATAGACCTCCCCCAGCCCTTTAACAGGCGGACGGTCCCCACCCACTGAAAACCTACTGAATCAAATTTTGAACTGAATCAAAGTTCTGTTGTTGGCTGCAAGAACCAACACAACAGTCTTTATGTCCCCCCCGTTATCTGAGGAAATGAAGACCCGTTGGAATTACTGTATTTTTGATGGAAATGTCCCCACAAAGACTGTAAAACTGTTGTATGTGTGGTATGGAGGTTAGCCTGTTGAACTTGACATTAGCATGCTGCACAGCTAATATGGCTAGCAATGTTGGACTAATGTAATACTGAGGAACAGTCAAGAGAAACTGTGTGAACATTAAACCTCATGTGAAACCAACTAAATAACGACAGTATTAGGTTGGAATGTGGTAAATATGAATATTGTCAACAGCCCTTGGTCTGTCCTGTTGTGGTCATGTAATCTTGCATTGTATCATGGCCGGAAAGCCACAACCAGTTCCGTAGTAGGTCGTGAGGACCAGCAGTTTATTTGCATAGACACAGAAACAGCTCATCAAGAACAGGACTGAAACAGAGGAGTATAGAGGCATGCTAAAATGTATAATGTCAGTGATATTTTCAACAAAAAAACTTCAAAGAAATGTTTTGGGGACCTCAGAGACCTACATTAACTTGTTGAAAAGGAGTATATGTTACCTTCAACGCAACATGCATTTCAATTCAATTCAATTTTATTTATATAGCGCCAAATCACAACAATTCATCTCAGGGCACTTTTCACATAGAGCAGGTCTAGACCGTACATCAAGTCAGTAAAGTGTTATTACTGATGTGGAAGGAATTCCACAGTTATTAAAATGCCTTACTTTTTATAGGCACTCTTGTACTGTATATACAGAGCTGATTAAAAAAATTGGGCTTTTTTCTGTTTTATTGTTTGACAATATTGACTCACAGCGTGTGTAATTAAAAAGGCTCAAAGAGAAAAGAAATCTCTACAAATTGATCTAAACACAAAAGACCTGATTGCATAATTCACCAACTTCGGCAGTTGCAGACTCGAGTGTGTGTGTGTGTGTGTGTAAGGTCTGTCTCAGCTTGCATGTCTGGAAGCTGCAGATTTTACCCCATTCTGCTTTGCCAAACTCCTCAAGCTCTGTCAGGTTGCATGAGGTGCATGAACATGAACAGTGTTTTTCAAGTCCTGCCACAAATTCTGAATTGGATTGAGGTTTGGACTCGGTATTCCAGATCATTAACAGTGTTGTTTTGAAGCCATTCCCGTGCAGCTTTGGCTTTATGTTTAACTTCTCATATGTTGAGATATGCATACTTACAGAACACCATTTTTCTGTATTTTGCTGAATTCATTTGACCCTCTAATTCTACAAGCCTTCCAGGGTCTGCTACAAAGAAACATCCCACCACATGACGCTGCCAACACCAGACGTCATGGTGGGAATGGTGTGTTTTTGCAGATGTGCTTTTATCTGCTTATACCAGCCATACCAGCCTTTAATATGATGGCCAAAATCTAATTCTGGTCTCAGTAGACCACAAATTTCTGTCGTATACATTATACAGCAGTGTTTGTCCCATTGAATACACAACGTTTCCCATCTCATTATGGAACCACATCCAGTAGCACCATCAAAGCTGACACACATCCTTTGGTGGTCCTCTTACTAGTGCCCCTCTCAATTTGTGAGGATGGCCTCCTCTGGACAAAATTCCTGCTGTGCTGTATTATTTCCTTTTTTTCATAATTGACCTTTCTGAACTCAGAAGGTCTTGGGAATTTTCTTGTGTTCTTCTACTTGCTATGACTTTTAATTAACCTTGATGTGTATTAGTTGTGCTGAAGATTTACGCCTTTCAGAGAGGCATATTTAACCTAAAATCACTTATCATATTTTGACTAAGATCACATTCAAGTTTAGTTTCAAGTTTCAAGTTTATTTTATTTATATAGCACTTTAAAAGCAAACAGGTTTTGCACCAAAGTGCCTCACAAAGACAGGCGTATGTATACATATACAAGCATAAAGACATATAAAATAGAAACACATTTAAGCACAAATTAAAACCCAAAAATCTGACAGAAAAACAACATTAAATACAGTTAAAAGCCAGAGAATAAAAAGCGTCAATAGACTCAGACATTCAACTTGCTTCTTCAATTTATAGAGATATACTTTTACTTTTGACATCCAACAGTCTTTTATTTCTGTCAAAAAAATCCATTTACATCTGAATGTTGTAAAACTTAAAGTATCAAAGCATGATGGACCAATACAAGCCTCCAGAAACACATCTTTTAATAGATTCTCCACATCTCTGGATGAGATGAACACCATTCTCCTTATTTTCTTTATTGAAGTAAATATAGCAAGTCTACAGCAAGTAACCATACTGTGCTCTGAGTTGAGTTGAGATGTGGTGACTCTGAAGGCCACAGCATATGACTCACATCATGTTCATTAAACCATTCAGTGACCCCTCGTGCTCTGCATGGAAGAATCTGCATTCCTAAGGGACAGTATGATATATAAAGCTGAGATGATGATAAAAAAAACCCTATCTTTACTGACAGAGATAAGCAGGCAGCGATCCCATTCTCTCAGGCTACTTGGGATCTTTGTCGTACAAGGCGCAGACCAAGACCTCATATTGTGCTATTGTGGAAAGTTCATTCTCTCCCTGATATGCAAGTAACAAAATCAACAGTGACAATTCAATTTTCCATGTTCCACGAGTGCTCAGCCACTCCTGAGCCTAAACCACACACATCTGCTGATAAGCGTCTCCACACACCGAGGAAAGTTGGTGCCAAAAGCAGTTTGCACAGCATCTCTTTGACCTTGGCATGATTGCCTGTGAGGCACTTTAATTTAATCAGCTTCCCCAAGCTTGAAGCTGTGCTCATTGTTAAGGAGAGCAGGACCAGGGAGCACTATCCACACATGTACACACACACACACACACACACACACACACACACACACAGAGACACACAGTCATGAAGGCCTACTCCTCCTCTTGCTGAAGCAAGGTTAGCGACAGACTAAAGCTCCTGGGACCTGGGCCTCACATCCACACAAAGGCCAACAGACAGAGGAGTTTGCCAGGCATCTCCATCAAACAGGCCCGTCTCTAATTATGTCATCAATCAGGGACGAGATGACGGGCAGGTACTCAATTAATGGCCATTGGAATGCAGCGCAGGGTCTTCAGGCACTGTGCCATCTCTGTCATCTTAGGCAGGCAACAGGACATACACATCAATGAACCTGGAAAATGCATGAGGCAGGGGCTAGGACAAACACATGCAGCCTTTGTACAAAACCCAAAGAATGTTAAGGCTACATTCTTGCTGCACTCCTGCTGAATTCATCTCCTGCTTCTGAAAGAATTGGTAAATGCATGTTTTGAAGATTATTATGCCATATTGGCTATTAAGTACTGTGATGCCTTTCTTCTTTTTTGTTGTCTTCACTGCACTGAAAATCAGTTTTATGGATGTAGTTGTGTCTGCCAGTCCATCTGTCCCTCAAAGCTGGAGATGATACTTTGTCACAGTTTATGGCATTTAAAAATTGCTTAATGTAGGTGCTATACTTACATTTTTTATCAGGAGAAGGGATAACTGCTACATGCTGGAACTCTTTTTCAGCATTTAAAGATTACACTCATTAACCTGATTGGTATGCTACAGTTAAATTGTACAATTTAAAGGTACACTGTGGAGATGTTGACCACTAGTGGTGCTATTGAGTAATGCAGAATTAGGGACAATTTTTAAATTACTTCTTAAAACTTACCTTTTTATTAATTTTAGTTTAGTTTCCAGTTTCACAATGTTTTATGTGTTTATTTTTTTTACTATTTGTATCTTATTTTATTATATTTTGATGGATGGAGGTCCTTGTTTTCTTTGTGTTGCTTGCTCTACTAGCGTGGGTGTGAAGAGACCATGGATGTATCGAGAAAGACGAAAAAGTTTGTTGGACCTGATGGATCAAATTCAGATCCAAAAACAGTCAAAGAATCATGATAGTTTGCGACCTAGTGCTGTCCCCATGGGTTTGGAAGACACATGTGTAGGCGCAAGCAAGTGGATGATGAAATACACATTCTGCTTTTCCACTGATTGACACATGGCCCGAGAAACATAGCAGTGTGCCAGGAAAAGACAGTGAAGAGGAAGACACTGCTGGCTTTAAACAGTGCCAGCTACAAAATATTAAATAAAAAAAATCTGTAGGTTTTTTTTTTTTGGTAAGTGTATATACACAATGCGTTTTGGTGGGAAACACTAAATGTAAATACCAGGAGAGAAGCCCATGTGGGTAAATGACAGTGGCATTAAAATGCACTCTAAAACATACAAACAATGGTAACAGCATAAATACACAGTAAACACTGCAAAACATGCAATCAACAATAAAGCACAATAAGTACAACTAAACCACGTAATAATTTACTGATTAAAACCGGCTGTGAAATAAATCAACTTTAAAGCTTCCCTGCTGACATAAACATAGATATGTTTGTTTACACAATTGACAATTGACAATTACACAATACACCTTAAAAACTTTAAGCAGCTTTGATTACAATGACTTACGGTGGGTGGACAATGTACTTGTGATTCGCGTGAGTTCCATATAATTTCCATAATGCACTTTGACACCGATTGTTGATATTCAATCAAGCCTTTGAAATGAGATGACTCCTGGTTTAATAGGAAAAAAAAGTTGTTTGTTTGTCTGCTAAATGATGTGCAGTAGGTTAAACAATAAGGGGCAACCTGTAGAAAAGCAGGCTCTATAATACGTTGGCATTCCAGTGTGTCCTTTGGAAGAAATCAAACCATTACATGCAGCTATAGTTTTTAAGCCAATCAGAGACTAAGAATAATCATTTCATTCACAAATTAAAAATAAAATTAAACCTCACATACAGTATAATCATTGCATTTAATCGAGGATGCAGACACATACGGAGTCCACATAATTTGTTTACTGAGATGCAGAAGCCCATCATCGAGGCATCTATTTTTTCCATCAGAGCTATTAGAAAAAGCTCAAATGGACTTTGATCAGTGATTTGGTTACAAAATGAATCGCACTGGAATTAATGATGTTCGATTACTGTGCTAGCCCACTTGTGAGATGCTAACTGCACTCATTAGCCCCTGAACTGGGCAGGCGTGAAATGGGTGCCCACATGTGTCAGTTCTAGCCTCTGCCTCAATGTGCACCGCACAGCATTATCAGCTGCTGTTTAGACAGAGCCAACTGATAAATAGGAGGGCAGAAATGCACTTAAACTGATTCATTTGATTAGTATTGGGTGTGTTTTTTTTTTCTCTTGGTGGAGACAACCTGTGCCTCTCTGAGAGGGGGTTGAGTCTGTGTGTCTGGCTGTGTGTTAATGTTTGCGTGTGTGTGTGTGTTTGTGTGTTTGTGTGTCCTGGCTGACAGATGTTCTTTCAGTCAAACCATGAAAATACCTCCCCTACAAGTGAATTAGGGTGAAGCCAATACTTATGCCCACACCAACAGATTCTTTATACCAACTGGATCAATAGTATTCTGCAGTGAAGAGATATCCTGGGAACACAAGGCTAGACATCCTTTTTAGCTTCTGCAGCTTTAGGCTATGTATAATCTAGCATTTGAATTCAAATGAATGCTTACAAAAAATGAGACAATATAAATGCCACAGTTGTTACACAGGCCTTTTTTAGTTGCAGGTGAACGTAAATATCCCAGGCAAAAAGTTAGCAGCCTCACCAGTTCATCCACGTAGACGGCATGTAAATAAATAAACAGTCCTCGGCTAATGTCTGATAAATTGAAATGGAAAAACAACCTAAGTGATAACTTCACCATAAATGAGGAGCAGATTTTTTGTTTTGAACCATTGCTTTATTTCCTGCACTCCTGTCTATGTTGCAAGAGAAAAAGTCAAGTGTGGACACACTTTCTCATTCAAGTGAATGGGAAGGTTTGACTGATGCTATAGTTAGCTGGGCATGCTAACATTTGCTGCTTATATTAACTGACAATCCATTGAGGATGCTTTTGCTTGTGTATTTTTGTTTTTTAAAAAGGTAAAAAAAAAGACAACACCATCCAAACTGTTTAGGCTATATAAGGATTATTACTCTTAGTACAGCCCCACACACACACACAACGCTTCAACATGTGGGGGAATCCAAAGCTTGACAGACCTGCTGTGATGAGTTACAGTTGCCAAGCTTTGATTGGAAAATTGCTGTTCAGGGGAGGAGGTTAGCAAATGCTCAATTGCAAGATTACAAAGGAATAGTTCTTGGCTGTTCAGTGAAAGAAAGTTTATGTCATTATAGAGAGCAGTATGTGTGATTTTCTGCAAATTATTAAATCACTAGGCCACTGAGGCTATAGTAAGCAGTACCATTTTAGTACAGAGAAATTTTCACATACCGTATAGTACATTTTATTCAGGACTACATCTCAAGCTTGGAGGCAAAGAGCAACAACAAACATTTGTTCCCAGAAATCAGTATGATACCCTTCAGCTCTCTTGGAATCGACAGATAATAACAAACTTCCGTCTCAAGGGTTTGACAAGTGTAGGGGAGAACGGGGTAAGTCGAGCCAGTGGGTAAATGAGTCACCCCTGTATCTAGGTAACCATGAAGAAAAGTAATCATGTGACCACAAATTAAGCAAGTATAGTTCACATTACTCAATCCATCTTGAACTCAAGCACATGGAGAGAGTGCCAAGTGAATTCATCATGTTACTAAAGTTATCAGTCTTGTATCTTAATTAAAATAGATAAGTTTTGGACATTATTACATGTTAATTTAAGTCAGTGTAAGCTACAAAACAAGGTCATAAACTTAGCATAATTGTGGATCTGAGCCACTGTGTGAAACATTTGGGTAAAATGTGTCAGTGATGTTGAGTCAGTGGCTCAATTTACCCCCAAAATTTTATATAGGTTCCATATGTACAAAGTAACCGGTGTATTTAAGTATTATTTATGATATTTTAGAGATACTATTCATGTTGATGTTTAATCACTGTTACAAGTGTTATAATGTTGATGAATAAATACCTAATTGTTGACTAATGTTAAGTTTAAGCTGCACACAAATGTGCCGTACATACTGTATACACAAAAACACATTTACACACACATTCTCTCTGTGTTCTCTCACGAAGATCACAGTTTAATTTTTACTGAAAATGTTTAGGTAACGTGTTGAACAACAGGATTGTGTCCTGTTGTTCAACATATGGTTTTACTTAAGAGTATGAGTTTTTGCCTTTGTTAAAATGATGGCATTAATAAAGTTTAAAATTATCTCAAAATTGTTTGATTTTCTGTCATTTTTATATCAGTATTTAACGGTGGCACTATTTATCCGTAGAGCACCCAATTTACCCCTATCTTCGGGCAAGTTGTGCCATAGGACTAATTTTTTTTGATGGGTCATTGTTCTAAAACCATAATAATAATTATAAAAATAATAACTTGTTTTAATTTCCATGGGCACACAACAACCTAAGCTATATATAGTAACTATTATTTGAAACAAATACGCTTTTATTTTGCAGTAAAATCCTCAAATGTGAAAAGTGGCTCATGTTACCCCGTTCTCCCCTAAGCCTCATTCTTTCTGCTACTCCTTTCCTACACCGGTGATAGTAAAACAATGTGAAAATATATGTATGCGAGCGCAAAATTCAAATTGTGCGGAAAAGGAGTATTTTTCACATCTGAGGCTGATAAACAAATGCTCTACTAGCTGTTGTCTTGCCCTTAGAGTTTTACTTCTTTTCAGAGCTTTACATTCATCCTTCATGTTCCTGTGTCACCACAATGTCGACAATCTCGACAATGTGATCATCATCATTTTTCACTTTCATCCAATGTCAGTCATCATATATTGGCTTTAGACCACTTCCACTGCAGAGGATGACATGTGGATGGTTGAGTTAACCTTTAATTACAGTCTTATAGTACAAAGTGTTGAAAGGCAGCCGTTCATAGACTTTAATAACTTACCTTTAATGGATAGATGGATATTCATGACACACACTAAGAGAGGCGTCATCAGATATTCAAAAAAAAACATGACCTGATTGTCTTTGTGGGCTGTTCCATACACGGATGACTTTTAGTAATTTAAAATGTTGTTACGAGTGTGTGCTCCACAGCTGACGTCTGCTTGATAACATCACAGTGCACAGAGAGCTCAGTTTCACTGCCTGACTTGGCCGGCACAGGTTGAATTTGAGGTTCAGAGGTCCTCTCCTATCAGTATGACTGATCACCTGCATTTGTGCTGAACTAGCACAAATGATTGATTCACTGCATTGACTGGTATTGATCCAAGTGTCTCACTTCAGGCATACAATGCCTTATAGATTAATTATAATCCGTAGTGAGATTGTTCAGCGTTACCTTTATCGTCATTAGACATATATTTGAAACATATTAATTGTTTTAATGCTAATCAACAATTAGAGATACATTTAAAAAATATACTTCATGGTGTATTTCCTTGTGGGTTAGAAGTAAAAGTGAATTGTAAAATGTCTGTAGGTCTTTCTATATTGTTGGAAGGGCCTGATCAAATCAAATATTAAGTATGAAGACAGTATGCTCTGTATAGCATATCACATGTCAGAATCAGAGACAGGTTTATTGCAAAGTAAAAGGAATTTGCCTTGGTGTTGTGGTGCATAACAGTCAAAAAATAGAAGGTAAGAAAAAAGTCTGTGGGAGGTCTGCTACAATTTTTCCAGAGTTAACCTCCAGAAATGACGGTCAACTCTGTTAAAATGTTCATTTTCAAAGACCTAGATCTTTGTATTTAAGGATCTAATTTTAGAACACTTAATTAGTGCTTTATTAAAGAAAGTTGCGCTGAAAAGATCAGTCAGGTAAGGTTTAACCATCAGACAGTGCTACTGTCAAAAATAGCTTGTCTGCACTTTTAGTAATTTTATTTTCTTTATCTAAAGACGCCCTGTGGTGTTTTCTTTCAAAGTTTCTGTATTCAGTGTTTCTTACTAAACCACATTGAGTGTATTTTGTGGTCTACGAAACTCATTAAATGCATTTTTGTCCTCAAAAAATATTTGCAAATGTAAAGTTTTGCTAGCAGTGTTCCTCTTCCCTGCCTTTTGCTGGAACATAGTCACGTTTCTTGGCACCTCATTGCAACATAGATCAGTCAAATTGTGTGAAAACGTTGGCAGGAATGTGTCCTGCACATTAATGTAATACGAATAAGTACTTGTGCGCATTCACCAGAACAAAGAAAAAGGGAAACTACTCATAAAAGCATTGCTCCACAGTGCTACTAGCGTCAAAAACTCCACACCTTTAAGGAACTATTAAGTGGCAACAAGTTCGGAGACGTTAACATAGTACTATGTTAAAGGAAGGTGCATTGAAAAACGTCAAACTGTTAAACCGTCGTATTGCATATTTTAAAACATTCAAACAGTTCTAATACAGTATATGTATAGAATAATTATCAGTTTTTGTTGTCCTTACTTTAGATGCAACAACCATACACTTACAGTACATACCATGTACTGTAAGACACATATCCAAATATATACCGACAATCAATCATCTACTGTACACAGCCCCTTTCCCCACAGTGTAGTTTCTGCTAATTCAGCTTCAGTATGACATTTGAAAATGATGGCCTCAAGGTACAAGCACCCCTCCAACACATAATTCATTTAGTTAGCCTACTCTAAACAGCTGTCACAGTCAGTTTTACGCTGAGTTAGGGGACCATAAATGATATGAATGAGACACTGTACCTTTAACATGACATATTTCTTTCTGAGATGCAATAACTCTTTTCATCAGTTTAAATGTATGTGGTATGTGTAAGTTAGCTTGATAATATACATTTTCTTAGCTATCATGAATCCAGATCTCATTTTTGTTTAGGGTTAGGATATTACTAGGAATTTGGTATAATTAATACAGTACCTCTTAGATATCTCTAAATAATGATGAATACTAATACTAATTATTCCTGCTTAATTCTGAATAAGGTGCTAAATGGCAGACAATCTGACCAACCATTACTTCCTTATCTTGCACATATTGTACATGTTTGTCCCCTCAAGTAAAGCATTGTATTCACCTCACAAGTAACTGAGTGGTATTCATGAATTAACAGTAGATATTCAGATTAGATATAGAGTAGTAGAGTAATAAACTACTAATTTAGATATATCAGTTTACTGTTCTACGTATGCTACACAAAATTTTGCCAACTACTCAGGATTTTGTGTAACATATTGTGTTTGTGCACTGAATCAGTCCATCAAGAATTCTGGATCTTCAGCAAAGGGAATGTTACGGTGGAAGCTAATGAAGGCTGACTGGGTGAAAGAGCAGAATGGCGCCAGGGAGCTCGCCTGGCCTCAGCCCCTCCAGGGAATCACAAAAGACCTACAAGTAGAGGAGATCATGGCCCTGCCAATCCCTGATACCCTTTGAAAAGGACAGACATTGTCTGGCCTGTGCTCTGATGCCTGAAAATAAGCGTTCCTCTGGGCAATTTGAGCTGTTGTGGGTGCCAGGAAGGAAAAAAGGATCTGGTGATGCAAGGTTAACACTGGCAGATTAAGAAGACTCATTCACAGCTGGTTTCATTTGTGTAGGCACATTCAAGCATTTGGGCCAGTTGTATGGTATGTGCATTTACCACTTTGGGCTAGTTACTTACATTTAATCAATCACATTTATAATATATATTAACAGTTATTACATTACTCATTACTCAACAGCAAAAGTTATTACTTACATCACTTTTAACTTTACCTTTCTTACTCAGTAGAGCCTTTTCAAAGGTGCCTTTAAAAAACCCCAGAACCTCCACACCCACACATCACATCATCTGTATAGATGACTCAGACTCAGCTCTCTCAATGGAGCTGTAGGGTTCAAACACCCTCCCAAAAACCCTGATGTCCCCTAAATGCAGTCCTAATGGTGACTCATAGCAAGCCAGCTAAGTAGACACAACATTTTCATTTAACCAGCATTCAAATATAGAAGCACCTCAACCCCATCAGATTTATACTGCTGCTGGCAGCCTTGGAAGTCTTAATAGCTTGAAAGATGAGGACAGCACATAGTCTTGCTCTCCCTATTCAAAAAACATTATTCTGAAACAAAGCCTAATGTTTCTGCTTAGGCCTTGATCAGGTGCCAAACAGAAATAATGGGTTGAAAACTAGTTTATATACTTTTTCAAACATCACACAAGGTATCCTACAGGATAACTGCATCATTCAGTTATCAGTCACATATCTCTCCGACTGGTAGAAGACAGCCGTCTCCTCCAACATGCCCTCATACCAAAATGGCAGAACAGGTCTATTTCCAATGACTCTCAAAATGACATATATGAGTGTTTTCAGTGCCCTCTATAGCATGGAGGCATTTTCAGAATGACTCATAGGAGCTTACAGAAGCATAACATTAATATGTCACTTTCCAGAACCGTTACAAATTACTGTTAAAAAATAATGTTTTTTGGTGTGACAACGCAGTCGTTAAGGTCCAGTTAGGTTTAGGCACAAAAACCACATGGTTAGGTTTAAGGAAAGATCATGGTTTGGGTTAAAATGATCAGCTAAACTATCTATCCTTCCTACCCGCCTTCACCTAATAAGGATGTCACCTTATATTGATGTCATCTGAACTGCGTCACTTCTCCGGGTCGTAATTACTACAACCGCTAAATGGCATAAATGTAACTATAGGCCGTTTTTGCCAGCTGAATTTTAGACCTATACTGTCGTTTTTTTCTTGTGAGGACGGGTTGGTTTCCCTACATCTCCATCTCCTATGCCAAACTAACATGTACCAGATCAGTCAACTGAATAATATCAACCATCCATCAAACATCCAGTTAAAAAGCGGATAAGCAGACCCTCAAATTGTTGAAGTGATTTTTCACCAGTACAGCCCAACACTGGTATTCACTCGTTAGATAGCCATTCATTTAATGTTTTTTTTCGCTCGTTTTTTTTGATCATATTCAAAATATTCAAATATCGGGGTTTTGCAAGTGAAGAAGGGGCTTAAAGTGATGATGAAAAAGAAGATTTTTGATGTATTCAATACATTTTTAAAGATCAAACATAAAGGCATAGCTATTCTAGTATTGGATAATTGGTGTTTTATGTCAGATCTCACAGTCATCAGCGATAACATGACATTTCACATAATGAAACTTGTCATTTGGAGGCAGAGCCTTTCAGTAACGGCACCTTGTTACAATTCCAAAGCAACATGGAACTGGACCAAATGAGCCAGCTGGAGGAAGCATTACTGAATAGAAAGAGTGGTTCGATGATTGCCATAATCACAGGGAACGTATTTCAATCACAGAGAGTAGCTGACTCAGAAGCTTGTCTAAAACGGTTTGCAGGTTAGAACAGCTGGTGTGTCTCTGAAACCAGCAGCTGAGAGGATTTACATCGAGAAGATAAAAACACTGCAGACACTATCCACATATCAATCGCTCCTCTGAATGTTTTCACATGCAATCATGAGCTGTGGATGAGCTGAGATGTCAGAGAAAATTGTCCAGGCCAGTGCAAAATGGAAACACTCATCACAGACATCAAATTGTAGGATAATTTAACGGTCATGTTGGGAATATATTTAACACAGTGTCTGCTGTTTGTTGTCTCTTTAGCTTATTTTGTAAAGGGACACTTAACACCATCAATCAGAATAAAGGTGTAGGTTTATGAGTTTACTGCTCCCTCTTTTTTCCTTTTTCCTCTCTGCCATATTGGGCCATAGATCTACAAGGCCTGACACTTCGATGAGCCCATTCCAAGCGAGTGATATTGCACCATAGATTTTAACAACGTGACAGAAACACCAATACAGTGCTGAACAAAGAGGCATTAAGGCAAAGATAAACCTCTGTGAAAAGCACATAAATCTGCAGGGCCCTGGTTTAAGATGGAGCCCAGAAGGGTGATGGCCACTCTTAATCAATAAGAACCTCACCAAGGGAAGGTTTCCGTCACACTGACGAAACTTACACCATGACTGGAAGGGGGATCAGCTTTTAGAGAACACTTAGCTTTGCTGGCCCAATTAGTTATTAATTGTGCAGTCACAATTTTGCCTTGGCCAAAATCAACCACTTGGGAGTTTTTTGATACTTTATAAAGTCCTCTTTACAGTAGACACATTTTTTTTTACATATTTCATGTTTCATCTGACTGTGCAGTGTAATGTAGCTCCTGTCCAAGGTGAAGCTGAAAAATGGACAAACCAATATATGGTCATAGTAACTGTAACTGTTTTTGATGGCCTTTTACTGACTTCCTGCAATACTTCAATTTGCGGTCAGTAAGATTTGTTTCAGTAGACATGTGACAAGTATTCAGCTAAGTGCTACTAGAGAGGTCATCTCAAGTGCTAATCCCTAGACTCCATCAATTAAGTGGACAGTGGCTGGCCAATTAGCTGAAAGTTCACTGCTAGTTCACTATGGGGAGACCTGGGATCAGCTGACAGGACTTCCTGCTCTCTCACTTTGTATATCAGTTCTGCAGATCCAGTGGGATCAAATCTCTTTGTAATAGGTAGTGAAGTTGGGCAAAGTTATGAATTGGTTTTGGTTGTACCAATTTGTCACCTCATGTATTAAGGTGGGACTCGCATTTTTCCTGATCTTTCAGCAAAGTTTTAGTCATTAAAAGATATAAAGTCAAAAAAGAAGCAAATAATCCTGCACACTCATTTTATGTAGTTATCAGTATGTTTAATGAAATGTCTCAGTCTTAAATTGTGTGTTGGCCTATTATTAGGGCCTGCATTGGGAATTAAGTTTTGTAATCATAAATCTACTAAGCCCTCAGACAGGTGACACCGTTCTCTAACATTGACCTAACGTACCTTTAAACTGCCTTTGAATCCTACCCTCAAGAAAAGAGCAGACACTCAGTGGCTTGACCCAGGCCTATATCTACATTTTGTCTGCTCAGGCTAACCTACATTAGCTGGCCCCACTGGCTTGATAGGCATAAATAAATAAAGCTGAAAACAGCTGCCTGCTGCGTCTTGACACAACACTGATGGGAGACTGAATCAAAGCATTAAAGTTGCAAAAACAAAACAAGGGGCTGAAAAAAACGCTGTAACACTCTGTATGTTGATGGGAACTGCAGAGTTGGTTGATAATTCTCTGTGGGTTTGTCTCTACCAGCAAACATTTAATTACAATGTTTCAGTCTCTCAACTTTCATCAACCCTATGTAGTGTGAATGCCATGAAATGAGTTGGTGTGCAGTTTTGTGATTTGCAAGAACTATTTATTTTTTTAACTTTTTTACTAAATGCTGGCATACACTCTTGTTGAGGTTCTTCTATTATTTACCAGTGTTTCAGAAAATATGTTACAGGACTGCACTGCAAATCTTCTATACTACTATACACTCAATGCAGCAGCATTTCTTCAGCTTCCTTCATGACAAAGGAGTCAGCCAAGTCACAATATACATGTTTATATGGAACAGATGTGATGTGCTTCAGACAGGACAATCTCAACTGCACTTCTGTCTGATTTAAGTCCCTGTAGTAAGTAGGGTTAAGACAACAGTTACGTCCTGGCCTACCTTGACACACTCATGTCCTTGACATTTTCTGCGGCGCTGTTGAAATAATTACACAGTTGCAGAGATCAGGCCGTCAAGATTGAATGAGAAGCAAGTGGCAAGTGACTCATAGACAAAATAATGTTCTAAAATGTCTCTCAGTGACTCTGAGGTACTGTATTATTTTGCTTTAAATCTACAGTGCACCATCTTTTGGAGCGTCTGGTGAGGACAATGTTGCCTTTGACTAGCTTTCAAACATCTCCATTCAAAAAGACTAAATGAGCAATCATAGCTTTCTTTGCTAATGGGTGTAGTTTTTATTCTATTATTCTAAATGTCTCTAAGGTTATTCTGAATGTGTCTGTACAAACATGACACAGTAATTATCAGTTGTCAGTAAGAAAATGTGATTTACTGATTAAAATTTTTAAAGCGTTACTGAGTTTAAATCAACAGAGTAATAACAAGAAAACATGGCAAACATTCATTACCACTTATCTTGTAGGAAAGTCTATTCGCTTGCTCCTACTCACAGGATGCAACTCAGACTCTCTCTTGGAATATTACAGGTTTTTTGTCTTGTGGTAAATTATCATGTTATATTAAACATGTGAAAGAAGTATCATGTGAAGAAAGGTCTCATGGACCTTTGAATGCGCATTAATTTGGCAAAGCTTGCAAAGGCAGAGAAATAACTGGTCAACTGTCAGTCACTAAATCATGCAGTAATTGCACAGCTTCTTTTTGTAGCACTCTATAGTAGCACTTCCTACAGGTTGCTGACAAGCATTGACTAATGTTTTAAGTTCCTCCTCAAAATGGCCTCTGTTCTTATCTTATGTAGAAAAGGACATATGGTGATATATCCTGATTTCTTATTCTGTTCTTTGTTTGGGCAGGTTAAATCCAGTGTTGGTCAGTAACACATTAAAGTAATTTAATTACTTTTTTCAGTAATGAGCAGTGTAAGACATTACAATTTGAAATTCAGTAAATTCAGTAATCACATTAAAGTTATCCCAGTAATACTCCATTACTTTTATATTTGAGGTCGGCTTGCTTGCTGTCTGACCATATTAATGGAGGGTTGATATCAGTATGGTCTCTGCGTCTTACTCACATAAGACAATTTTAGAGTCATTCAGGAGTCACCTAAATCTAGTTTTGATCATAATTAGAGGGTGTTGTGCAGCTGAGGTTGGGACTTCTGAAGTGCTGTGTGCAGTCGCTGAGGCTATGCGAATGGAAGCTGTTGATGGTCAGTGAATCCTTCTAAACTGTATCCTGCCTGCTTGTTAAACCACAAACGTCTCATTTTCTATTTCTACATGTGTTAAATACAAAGGATGCAATGTCTGGGTTTGGAGGATTTTGAGTTGTCTAAAGGCAAGTTTGACGGAGCTGACAGCTGAGTAATGACAGTAAAATGACGACTAATGTAACATGTTATTTTGCTGCTGAGTAATAAATAAATTAATGGAATTATTTGTACAATTAATAATGTGTAATCAGTTTTCAAGTAACTTTCCAAACACTGGTTAAATCTGTCAATAAAACTCAGTTGCACTGCAACAACTGGACGGAGAGTATATACTGTATGTGATTTTAGCGTGAATTCAAAAGTTACTATTAAATCCATCTGCTGATTGTGAATTCTTAAGAAAGTGAACTCCCGATCTATATAGGCAATGGACAGCCTTGAACATTTTGTAACTATGGTTACATGTATGTATCACAAGTGCTGGGATTTGTTTAACTTGTGTCTATTTCAGCACTTCCTCATTAAAAAGTTAGAGAACTGTAGCACACAAACAGTAATTATCCCCCTGTAATAATACCATATAAAATACCTATTTGTCCTGTTTCTGTTTGTCATTATTTGTGATTCATGAGGTCCACTGTCTCAATTAATGATGTTCATAATTATTCATGAATGAACCAAACTACAGGTGTGAAAGCACCCTAGTACACCAATCAGTTTATACGTTTACTAAACCAATAGTGTTCCAAAAGCTGTTGAATCTATACATAATCTATTAATTTTAGATTAAGCTTTTGTGAAGATCCAATAAATGCAATATCTCTAGATGATGGCAAAGAAACCATTACACAGACTAGAAGGCCACGGGGGAGGCAAATAAAAGTGAAGCACATTGCTGACCAAATTACATTCTGTAACTAATTATTACTGTTATGATTCGTAATTAACTTCCACAATGCAGCACTCGCAGTAGATGGCATCTAATTTATTCGTCTCGAAGCTGTGAATATAAAGCTGTTATACAGCTACATTATAAGGGGGAATGAAAAAATATCAGACAATTTCTTGGATTTTTAGCTGAACTTCAAGCACCAGCCTACTCCTCTAACTGAAGAACCGTTTGGTTTTCTCATCTTCTTATTTGACTGGTGATATAACATGGGGTATAGACATATTGTACATGCAGAAGGTGTAGATCAGAGAAATTTCTTGAGGATAGTTTTTTTTCTTAGTTTTCAAACATGCTAGTTTTGACAACTGTGAGACCCCGTATGTTCAGTTTTTCATCTAAACCCACAGGCTGAGTGTGCACCTTAGAGACGTTCACAGCTCTCAGAACCTTTGTGTCTCCTGAGCCCACTACACACAGACTGCAAACACCTCGCTGCTGAGGTGACCTTATCCCCTGGCTTCAAACAAGAGGGCGTCATGAAAGGCCAGAACAGCAGATACAAGGGCCTGTCGACTGACAAGCCTTGTAGTGCTTTGACAAGAATGATGAGGATAAAAATACGTTTGTGCAATCTCTCCAATCGGATTAAGTTTCACCTTTTCCCACAGCGGAGTGATGGCGGTATTGTGTATCACGGCTGAAGGCTTTCATAATGAATGTTTCAGCATCTCCATGATAAAAAACATATTGTCATCTCCGATTTTTGTCTAGGTCTCTCATCTTCAGTCGTTAAATCCCCCTATGTCTGCATGCTTATTGTCTCGGAAAGCTGCCTGGTACAAATCTAATATCAACCAAGAGACACCAGTGGAGGGAACACAACGGAGGGAGATCTTTGTAACACATGATGAAAGATCTCTGACAGGTGGCTTTGGTGCAAACTCCTACGATTCAACTGATGGGTGAGAAAAGAAGTGGTTGATATTTACCAGTGGAAAATGTTGGAAACAGAGTCATTCAGCAAAAATCTGATAGTCTGTAATTATCAGCATGCAAATATCACCCATCTGTGCTTTAATGTGGCCTTCTGGGTTTTTTTTTTCCACTAAAGGGTAAAATTTCTAAAAAGACAGTAATTACTTTCTACTCAGCTGAGAATGTGGGTCCCATTAATGTTGCGTTGGCACAAATACTGCAAGTGTATTCTATATACTCTCAGTGCTGCAGCTGAGATTTATTTAAGTTCATCTGTTCGATGAAGATTCTTATATTAGGCTGCAAACTGATCATCAGATATATTGGCATACAGCTTCGAAACATATGGTTAGTCAATTTCAGCACATATGGCCTCTGTAATAGAGATACTTGAGAATTATTTGGTATAAGTGCACATTTAAGGAGCAGTAAAGGTGGTGTTTTATTGTGAGTCATTATAAACATTTGTTGTTGTATCGTTGTGCAAGGCTCTTTACATCTTTCTCTTGAACCGAACTGAGCAAAAGACATGCTCCTCTTTCTTCTGCTAGACCTGCCATGCTTTCTGGTCTTGCATGGCACATATCAGTTCACAATAAGGGTGACAGAATTACAACTCAAATTTCTCAGTCATTTTTGAAACAATAGATCTTTCAGACAGAGGGAGACAAATACAAGCTCATTTCTAGCCATTGACTATTGATTTCATCGGCTGAATGACAACAGTTTCACTCATTTTATAAGCTATAGGTTGCTAGCTAGTTAAGCTAACGTTAGCTCCAGAAGTTGATTAAAAATGCAGTCTCCGGCTGTCTTTTTAATATTTTCAGCTTACTTGTTTTAAAATGTGAACCCTTTGAAAGGGGCCTTTAATATGCACTTAGTGGCTACATGATATAGCACTAGACAACTGAGGTCCCAGGCAAAACAGTCAGCATCCTCACCAATAGATGATGGATATAGAGGACATGGAAATGAAGAAATTCAATTTTTCTTGCATAGAAGTGTAGAGCTAGTTAGTCCTTGTATTAAAAGATTAGGAAGATCATACTTTTATTCCCTTCTGACATAACCCTACTTGGCTTATATACAATTTGTATTTTCAAATACAGTTTTTACATTTAATTTTACAAGAGAAATTTTTAGGATGACGACTGACGTGTGATGTGACGGCATGACGCTGGCTTGGGTAACAATGGCTCAGTTTGCTGGAGTGTTGTGGAACTTCCCCAAATCCAATAAAGAGCAGGACAAGGACACTAATGTTAACCTACACTCTGATAGCATCCATCACCACCTTTGTGAGAAAATACTATGCAGGGGATGTGCTAGCTGTGAATGGAGCTTTTTTTTTTTTTTTAACTAAAACCTCACAAACAAACAAATCTTAGTTAGTTAACATGCTCCTTGGTCTAGTAACACACAGTGACTCTACTGTAGGCAGCTAGTTAATCAGATTTTATTGCGTTAGAGTATTTAAACACACTTTTTAATCCACTCATTACACTGCTGCTCTTGTGTTTTTAGTTCTCTGACTACAGCCCTATCAGTTAACTGCCAATTCAGGCACCACAATACACGAGAGGGGTTGACCCAGAGCAATTGAACCAGCAGTGACTGTTTATGTGAGTGTATGTTCTGGTTATGTGTTTTGTGTGCTTCAGCATGTTTGTGCACATTTTCCTGCATGCTCGTAAGCTGGTTACATGCTGTTACCCCTTCAAAATACACCAGTATGTGTGCTGCATGTGTCAAATAGAAAAGACCTAATCTAAGAATATACAACACAATCGCCCACTCATTCCTGACTGTCTGTCAAGCAAGATCTAGCTTTGGTGCAATAAATCACTCACTGACACACATTGTAATTGGCCATGTGATGCAATGAAGTATGCTTCAGTATCTGATGGCCAGAGGGCCAGTTCTTAAGACAGCTCTCACTTTGCTTCCCAGCACATCATAATTACTCTGTTTCCCTACTGGCTTTCAATCCCGTCTCTGTAGCGATCCATCTTTTACATTCAGGCAGTGAGGAATCAAGCACACATACACATACATCGCTCCCTTTGCGTTCCTCTAAGCCCCCAATTAATCTCTGTAGTAGACCTTTCGCATTCATTTTTCACACGTGTTCGCATTTACACGTTTATTACATCAGTAAATGAATATCAACACCATGCCCTGCCCATGTAAATGAAACGTGAGGGTGGGGTGGGGGGGTGGGGGGGACTGGCAACTATTGAAGGTAATTCATTATGAAAGGTTTTAGACTATCAGGCTGGATCTGAACTTTAATAGCAACTCATGAATCCTTGTGGCAACCTTGGGACGAATGAATGCAGCAAACGTCCTGGTCCCAGTGATCACAGTAGATTCACTCATTTCTACTTGACACATCTTGAATATTCAAAGGACAGAAACGTTGTAATCATAACCTTATGAATAAAATAGTGAACCATTACAACCTTATGAAGACTGTAATTTACATTTCATGGTGAGATAACTTAAATGATAGCCCAGGGACAAGCTTAGTGCTTGTAGTCATCATTTATAAGACTATATAGACTTATAAAGGAAACTTTTTGGGTAATTTTGCTCATTACATCTCTTTTTAAAATTATTCCTTAAGGCTTTTCCCATTACATAGTTTCATTGTTACGGTTTTGGGATAGGCTCCGTTTAATGATAGGTCATTTACTGGTGATATCCTGAGGTTGTGGATGCCAGCAGAACTAGCAGTCATCTCAATGACAGTCATAGTGAGCCTAGTAAAATTACTGCCAGTTAAATAGTAAAAAAAAGAGAGTATTAACAAAAGGCAGCAGTAATTTGGCAACAAAACCCATGGGGAGTGTAATAAGGTAGTAAAAAAGGGCAGTGCACAATTTGTCATTCAGAAAAACTCCTTTTAGGTGTCCTCAGAAGTATGTTTTAAACAGTAGAAATCAAACTTTTTTTTATACAACTTAGTTTAATTTAATGCAACATCTCCAAGTATAACCATTGTAAATAAATTACGATTAAGCCCAAAATAAATATAAAATTCACACTTTTATCGGGCTCCTCACCCTCAGCCAAAGAATGAAGAATGTCTTTGATGTAATAAAGAAGAGAGATACAAACACAAAAGGAAAAAATCCAAATTGAAAAGTTATTTACTGTGGAACTCTGTGCCAGTAATACCACACAGATTAAAAGAAAGAAGGGGCAGAAAGAAGAGGAAAAAAGAGAAGAGATTAAAAAGAAAAGAACTATTTGCTGCACGAAATGAACTCATATACTTAAATTTGCAGTTTTGGATTAGGGTTTCTGTTTAGAGAAGCATAACATTTAATTCACAGGATATTTGAGGAAGTCCCAGACTGAAAGAGATGGTATGAAAAGGCTTGAATGATGCAAAATGTGTGCAAAATGTGAGATGTTGCTCTACAATCTGTTAGGCAACATGCTATGCCTTTCCGCTTTGTTTTTTTCACAGCTGCTGCGACTTACGTCTCGAGATAGAGGTCATGAAAAAAATCACTGAAAGAGAAATTGAAACAGAAACTGAAGACGAGGAGGATGTGTGGGTTTTGGCAAACATCAACAAATTCATTCTCCTTGTGAGGCCTCTGAGATGTGACAGTTTGACAAGTGGAAACCTCTGGGGAGATGCTTCCCCTAACCCTGCAGGAAATGAAATATGGATTGTCAGGAGCTATCCATGAAGGACACCATTGGCCAGAGATGAATGGCACAGTCACTGTCTGTGGAAGCGTGTGCACAGAGAAATTAGTTGCATTACCGCAGGCAGTGTTGTATCCTTAACTAGAACTTGCCGTTCTGAGTGAATTGTCATTAAATTTGGTTCACACATTTATGTCCCACTCAGAATGAATTTCAATAACTTTGGTGATCCTCTGTCATCAAGAGCCATCATTATGGCCAAGATTTTCATTTGTTTAATACTCAGCACCTGCAAAACTAATGACATTCCTCTCAGCCTCAGCTGTACTTTGTGTTTAGAGACAATTAGCAGTTGTTAGCATGCTAACATGCTAAGCTAAGGTGGTAAACATGGTAAACATTATACCTGCTAAACATTGGCATGTTTAGCAAGTATAATGTTGTCATTGTGAGCATGTTAGCATGCTAACATGATAAACCAAGATGTCAGTTTTAATAGTCTTAAATTAGCAAGATAAGAAATAAGACAAGACGTTCTAGACCAGTTTTTGGTAGTTTTTGGCACATTTTGTTCGATTTCAAAAGGTAAAACTATTAAGGTACTAATATCAATTTGAAAATATCAAGCTGCAGTTACAAGTGAGTAACCATTGTTTTACTGTACATTACATATATGTTTTGCCCTCTAACAGGCTACAGCTGGTACCACCAGCCATGACATTTGTCACATCTGATCACTCCGAAGTGGGCCACCACTCCAGAGTCTTTCAGAGTCCTCTGCAAGAAGGTGAGAGAATGAACAGTGCCCCACAGCCTGAGTAACTGTTATTGTGCGGTAAGTCAGCTCCCACTCATCACTGAGACAACAAGGACCATATGGTCCTAATCTCAAGTCCCAAAATGAATCATAAGTTCAGAACTGAAACATCATGTTCTTTAATTTCATAAATCAGGAGGTCAGAACAAGCATCATTCTGTGGAAATGATGTGTCATTCCGACACTTGGATGACAGTTAGTTTATTGGAAAAACTTGTATCTGCAGATGTTAGCAGTTCAAACAAACAACAAAAGGTTTTAAAGTTTTAGGTTTTATCTCCATCACTAAAAAAATGCAATAATTTTTGCTTGGGTTTATTCACTCTAAGGTTCTTAAACATGTACTGCAATTATTAGGAATCATAAGGTTTTCATGCAAAAGCCACCATCTATTGTAACAGTCTACTCAAGGATGTCAAGGAACATTACATATGTTATGATATTTTATCTTGTATTTTTTGGTTAGTGGTATGGATTCAAAGGAAGTAACCACACTGGTAATACACTGACATTTAGTAGGTAATAATGTAAAGACAATTCACACTTAACATACAGTATTTCTGCAAGAAACTTACTTTACTAAAGATTTGTGTCCCTCTTTTAGGTGCAAAACCATAAAATTGTATGTCCTTATTTATTAAAGAGCCACACTGAGATTTAGCACCTGTTAAATAATAGAAAAGCGGAACTACTGAAAATTGCATGTTTATGTATTTTAAGGCGTTCCTATTTAGAGACGCAAAATATGAGAGGAGGGAATGGAAGTACAAACACTCTCAGCACTTGATTTATCATACAATAACAGCTGAGGAAATTGTGTTGGAAATTTAAAGTCTGGGAAAAGCAGGTGAAAAATCTGCAGCACTGTTTTAGCAGAGAGAGACTCTAGGGAGAAACAGTGAAAGAGAGACAAAGCACACGTTAAAAGATGCATTATAAAGTTATTATATGGTGTTATGGTACTGAGCTCACAGCTCAGCACCATAACAAAAACAGCAGCAATCGAACAACCAGTTAGACTTAACCTTTCTGTTTCCCTCAGTTGCTCCCTGACTTCTAATAACTCACACCTGCTCCAGTCCAGTGCAATATGGTTGTAGCAACCAGCAATTAAATAGGCTGTTCTCTTTTTAAAATGTATCTGTTTACAGAAATGATCTAGTAAAATGAGTTTTACCGAAAGTCTTTCAATCACTGATCTTTTTGTTGAGCTGACATCAGGCTGTTTAATAATTCTCATCTTACACAAAGATGCCTTCATGCATGATGAATGCACACCTGCAGATTCACAAGTATTTTCTCACAGTCCAAGTTCAACAGTAGAAAACACTTTCTTTTGCACTTGACTACTGTCCTTGCATGCACAACTCACATCAGAACAACCCGATATCAAGCCTTATTTAGCGCCACTTTATGTAAATCCGATTAACTGCATCTGTGTTCATTTACATCTGTAGCCTTGGTATTTCTGGTATAAATACATATGGAACTGGTTCGCTTGAGGGATGTACTTTGCAAAAACATGGCCCACTATATGCTATCCTACTCTCTGTAATAAAAGTATTCAGTTGTGTATGTGTAGTTATAACATTTTATTTTAGAAATGTATGTTACAAGTTTGTCATTTTTTCTTTACGTTTGAGCAAAATGTCATGGTTCACTCTATTGCCCTCTGGCTGAGTATTACTGGCCTACTGTGGTGAATGTCTCCCTGCTCCTCTCTGCACCAGTGGACAACATCTGGCTTGGTGACCTCTGAGACAGGACTCACTGGACTTCTACCGGCACCCTGTGCCTTGCATGCTGCTTTGTGTGTGTGTGTGTGTGTGTGTGGGTGTGTGAGAGAGAGAGAGAGAGATTGAGTGCCTGCTCTTACCCATATATCTGTGCCTCTTGTCATGCATGCATGCAGCCGCCTGGTATAACATCTGACATGAGACCTCACGTTCGCTCATCCTCTCCCTTCAGGCCTGAACGTCCCAGCCTCCAGATTCTGCAGATGAAACAGAATTTTAACTCAATGTAAATTGGCATTTCTCCCCCATCTTCCCCTTGCGTTCCCAACCTTACATCACTGCATTTCCCTTCAGTCTCAGATATTGAGTGTGTCATAAAAGGCACGGCACGGGACGGTGGATTGGAGGAAGAAATGTGCGTGAGGAATGTGGAACGCAGTGCAGCGGTTAGTGAGATAAGTGGCATTTGTGTTTCCTCCCGTGGCTAATTATGCTATTTATACCCCGGCAATGGAGGAGACGCTCTGAGCTGGTACAGCAAGATTAGTATTCTCACTAACATTGTTTATCCTCCTGAAAGTGATAACAGCACACACCTCTTGCTTTAGGGGTGATAGCTGTGTTTGTCACTGTGTTTATGTTTGAGTACATGGTTATGTGTATCTCTGTGTGGATGTGCATGCGTTTGTTTACTGACTTTTTTTATGCGCATTAAAATAATATCAGCTAGATGACAATGGCTGACTTTTTCTCCTCTTTGTATCCGATGTGTTTAAAGAGCAGACTGAAAGTGCATATGTTATCATGTATTATTAGTTAGACCTGTCGGTGGTCTGGCAATGTTGATGCTATGTGAGGATTATGAATGGTTCATCCAAAGGTAGATGTCAGTTCCTAAGAACAGAACAGTCCCATAACATTCAGTTCTTCTCAGTGAATATTATTATAGTGAATATTTCAGAAAATTTCTTTGCAACAGTTACAACAGACAACTGTTCCTGATCCAGTACAAGACAGTTTGATGAAACATCACGTTTGTGTCCTTCTGATGACTGTAAATTCAATATTAACTCTCCCTTTAGCTCTGTCTTTGTTTCCACCAACTACTGAGGGAAGTATCTTACTCTTTAACTGCTAGATGCTTACTTTGTCTTCCTGTTGTTTGGTTCTGGGAGTATAACATTCATTAGGTTATTTTTGAGCTTTTTTGGTGAACACAGCTGTCTGGAAAAAAAAACACTGGGTGCAGTGGGACTGAACCAAATCAGTAAAGTTGCAGCCTTTAAACAAAAACAATGAGCTGAAAGATAAAGCTAAAACACTCTGCAGAGCTGAGGGGAGCTAGAGTTGA
Organism: Thunnus thynnus; assembly: GCF_963924715.1. NCBI lineage: Eukaryota > Metazoa > Chordata > Actinopteri > Scombriformes > Scombridae > Thunnus > Thunnus thynnus. Next base: position 9,161,605 of record NC_089534.1, read on the forward strand.
GTGATCATTCTCAGTTGGTTTATCATTACAAGCAAACTCTAACACATTGCACATAGTAATTTGATCACTTGTTAATAAAAGTATTGACAATAGCAGCTTTAATACAGAAAATGCACAATAGATCATAATTCATCCCATTCCATCTCATAGTATATGATGATGATCTGTGGTAGAGTTGCTATAGAATAGCTGCAAGAGAAGGAATGAGTGTGATAAAAATGACTTCAGGCAGTTCAGAATAAATATCACACCTCATCTACAGTATATCTTTCAGACATCTGTACTTAATGCATACTTTGTTAGACTCCTGCTGCAGCATCCCTGCATTCATCACAAGGTATATTGGAACATTCATATTTTGTTTGTTTCCTTTTTATACAGTATGCTAAAAAGTAGGTGAAGTGACTGGTCCAGATAAAGTGTACCTTGTTATAACTCTGCAGAATTTAATATGAATATTCTTAGTGACTACTGAGAATATTCCCCTGGATGCAGGGGAAACAAGACAGTAATACACAATATTCCTAAAGCAAACCATTACACCTTATTTACAATTCAGACTATATGCAGGGTCAGTGAAAATGCAGCCAAGGCAGCTCTCTTGCTGATGGGCCGTCCGAAACACTTTCTTAACTTTCACAGTAATGTTCTGTACTAGCTAACTTTACGCAGTGTGTGCCAAGACCAAGGGACCTATCAACATATTAGTAGTCCTTTTCTGTATTCACCCATTTTAGCAAACACAAAGTCTCCCATGAGAAAAAACGTGTTGCTGCTTAGAATATACTTTGTAAAGTCCCTTTCACACATGCACTGCAACCCTCAAATATTCCAGACATTATCTGGAGGAGCTGTGTGTGAACGCAAATGTCTGAAACAGTCGGACTTTCCCCTGCCAGCTCCCTAGTGCAAAGTCTGTGTAATATCCGATTGAGCCCATGTGTGAATACAGCAGATCATTTTCCAGAGAACTCACAGTGACTGAATGGGCGTGTTGATGATTTTTTTTATCATGAGGCTGGCGCTAGAAAAACGCAGCAGTCCAGCTAGGCTGCATTGTTTTGACTGCTCCACTGTGAAGCTAGTGCTAATGGGAGAGATGAATTCCTGTGATTTCTCCTAAAATATACAGAGTTTTATTTCTGGTGAAAAGCTTAAAAATGCTAAATTACAACCGCAGCATATTTTTTGCATCATGTCCTGCCTCCTGCACCTGATGCCACTAAACGGAGTATTTCCATTAGTGAGAACGCGTCTGACACGGACAATTTCCTGTTGTGTGCTACATTTGTGAAAGGGCAACTCCAGAAAATGTCCAGACCTGAGTCTTCGGACATTGTCCGGAGTTCATATGTGAAAAACAGCTTAAGATAGAGAAATAGGTGAAAACAGGACTAAGAGTCTTCAGCTATACAACTGCTAGCAGCTCTGTGAGGCTATACATAGCTTTGAGAAATACGTCACAATGACACCGCTAACATGCTGATGTTAAGCAGGTAGTATAATTGTGTTTTTGATACACCAATAGAATTTGACAAAATTGTTTTAATCACACAGTGCACTTTAGAAAAGTACAGTTTTCAGTTGTTGTATAAATGTTGCTCTTCTAACTGTATGCAGCTAGTCTACAGCTATGCTAGCAGCTCTCTGTGTCTCTACAAGAATGCTAATTTCAACATACTAACATGCTCACAGTGACAATGCTATCATGATAATGTTTAGGGGCTATAATGTTTTCCATGATCACTGTCTTAGTTTAGCGTGTTAGTATGCTAACATTTGCTTATTAATAGTAAACAGAACTGAGGCTGGGACTGTCATTAGTTTTGCAGTTGTTTGATTTTTTTCTTCTGTCTTGTCTGATCCCAAATCCTTACATTTTATCTGTTGCTAATGTTTCTTCCATACTGAGAACCAGCTAGCAGTGGGCATGACTAACAGGCTAAGCTACTTCCTGATAGTCTGCATGATTCTCTGAGATTTCTGCAGATAGCAAAGCGGCTGTGCCAGATACAGACACTCTGAGAGTGATCTGATATGCTGATTATGACAGACTTGTAGTTACATCATCTTATAAAATGCCCATGTCTGGTAACAAATCATTTACAGTGCCGTGCAATAAGCTACCGTGCAGCTTTAATGACTGTACGTGAAGTATCTAAACTGTAGTTGTGTAGAAGCTTTTTCTGTCTTTGAATAGGAAACACATTATGCTTCATATTATATCGCAGCTAGAGAGACCATGCAGCCACAGGACAGGACAGTACAGTAGAGGAGACTTTCTATCAAAATCAGTCCTACTGTAAGTCCTCCCAGCCTCTTCTTACCTCAGTTTCTCATTCTGTCATAGATGGTGTTGTAGAGGATAGATAATGGATTCCCTAACAGCTCACTGTGATAAAAGGCGACACTGCTGAGTCATGTGGTCTTATCAGCTCTTTGTGTTCAACGTGCAGGACAGATCATCCCACAGCAACAAGAGAACCCCATTGTCTCTTTTCCCCCCTCTGAAAATTAATTCTGATTCGCAATTCCACAGATACAGAATGGGTTACTGAGCACGATTTTGAAACAAAATACAATTTTTCTCCTAAATCCTGCTGCAAATGAATCATGCCAGCGTTTTCATTCCATCCCTCTGCTCCTCCCCTGCCTTTTTATTTGAATGTTACGGAAGAGTTAAGCTTATGAATGCCTTTTTAAAAGGAAAACATTACAAGGTCTGGCTCAAGCAAACTGAAATTATAGCAAATCGTTCGTAAAATTAAACTGTAACAATATAGCAAACACAATTTCATTTTGTGTCATGGCCATAAATCGTGTCTACCCCTACAAGAGCTGGTTTGGTTTTATGTTGTTTGGGCTTGTTTCAGGTTCTAAGCACAATTTAATCAACCATTGCAGGTGCATAAAACAGACCACTGTGGTTGTGAGACAACAGAAAAAACACAAATTGGATTTTCCATTTGCTTCTACAATTAAACAGTTGAGCTGCTGATTAACACTTTTCAATTTCCTACTTCCTCAGCTGCAGCTGCTCTCTGTTCCTCATTCTCTTTCTCTCTCTGTCTGTCTATATGTCTATCTTAATGTAACACATATTGATAATTTTACACAAAAAGCCTCCACTGAAAATCATGAAATCTAAATTCCAGCCACCTGTGTTATCACTTGTGGATGAGCCTCATTCTAATTACCATAAACTAAAGTGTTATTCCTCTCTGTGCTAAATCCAATCATTACAGTATCACCACTGTCCCCGCATGGCTGATTTGTGTGACATCAAACAATTTTGTTGCGTCTATTGCTTGTGATTGATGTGAGTAACAAAAATCCATTTTGTTGTTTCCACAGACAATATGAAAAAGCAGGTGTTGCATCGAGTGTTGGCTGATAGATAATGTTATTGGAAGTGCAATAATTCTTCATAGGCATGTGTGTAACTGATTAAATTAGTTTTCTGTCAATTGTTGCTTTATCATTTGGGTCTCACACTGCTCCAATGCAATTCATCTTATATTTATTTAATAAAAACCAAATCAATTTGGTTTATCTCTGTGTTATGGTGTTATTGTGTCTCCAAATCCAAAAGCTTTGCTTTAGTAAAATGTTGTCACAAAGTCTCATAACTGCATTGTGAGTGAAGGCATTATTGACAAACATATACAGCATCTGACTTGCATTTTAATAAATCAAGAATCTAGTATGACAGTTTTATGAAAGTGATAGTTATGTACCTCCAGAGACTCTGCATCCCTTAAAGGAAATGCTTTATTGCAATATATGACATCCTTATGAAAATACTAATATTGCTTATTACATAAGTATATACTTAATTAAAACCCCATGTAATATTTTATGCAATATTAAATGAAGAAAGACTAGTTTTTCTTTCTTAAAAAGCTCTTGCAACAAAGTTTTCTACTACAATGACCTTCTGAAGTTCAGTTGTTATGGAGTCTTACACTCCATTTTAAAGGGTCAGTTCATCCACATTAGAAAGAAGACATATTGTTCCATTCATCACTAGTGGTAGTCAGACCAGTTTTTTCTGGCCAAGTTTTGAGATATCTGTCTCTAAGATTCTTGTCGCCATCTCAGTGCAATGGAGGTGAATGGAATTTTGTTTTGGTGCTGCGAGCATCAAAAACAGACATTTGAAGAATTCAACAAGAACTTGCCTTTTCAGAGACAATATCCCGGTGTGAGGAGGATGGAGGAGGAAGAAAAAATTGTATTGATGTGGCAGCAGATATCTTAAAATAATAGTTTGACATTTGAGATATACACTCTCTCGACTCTCATGTCTGTATGCTAAATATAAAACTAGAACTGGCAGCGGATTGGCTCAGTTTAGTTTAAAGATCCTCTCCAGACATGTATTAAGACATAATGAAAAAACTCTTCTTGGAACAATAACTTGTTACAAATTCCAGAATCTATAAATATGCAAATATATTTAACTTCAGAAGTTTAACTGCTGGACACAAGCTGTCTCCTACTTTATTATAAAGTCCATTCTCAGTGTATGTGCACTGGAAGCTTCGAGTTTCCACATCACACTTGTTTAAGTTGCATACTGGACCACAAGTGGCTTCATTGTTGTGATGTCACAAATCATGCTCACCCAATCACCCCTTCAAATCAGATTTTCAATCGGCAATTTTCAGAGACTTTTTCAGAAACAGTCTTTTAGTGTCAAACTCTGCACATACATCATTCTGTACAGTGAAGCTCAAACATACAAGTGAAGGAACAAGAAGTAAAACATGTTTTTGAATGGAGGGGGACTTTAGAGATTGAAGGCAGGGGGAAACAGCTCGCCCAGCTCTAAAAGGTAGAGAAAACAACAAATTGTGGCTTTACAGGGGGTTATGTGCTGGACTATTTCTTGGTGCCTGGTAATGTTGTCATTTTAACACTTCAGTTTTGGTGCATATTATACAAAACAATATAACTCTTTCAACACATCCTCATAATTAAATGATCACATAGGTCGATTGTACCTACACTCCAGAACGACCTATAGGAGCATAACATGCTGCCTTCCAAAACTGTTGCAAATCACTGTTAAGAAAAAAAAGTGTTTTATGGTGTGACAATGCTGTTGTTAAGGTCTGGTTAGGTTTAGACACAAAAACCACTTGGTTAGTGTTAGGGAAAGATCATGGTGTGGATTAAAATGATCACTTGAAATGTAGTATCTACTTCCTTAAAGTTACACAACCTTCATCATCATGGCAACAGTAAACACAAGTCGGAAAAAATGTTCCGACTCATGGTTGGAAACATGACACTCGCGGTTGGAAAGGGGAAGCGAACAGCGATCTTCTGCAGCTAAGTCCACTTTTTGCCATCTAACTATCAGCTCTCAACTATAGCCATCCACCCAACCTGCCTCCTACTAATAAGACAAAATCATCTTATGAGGTCACTTTATATTGACGTCACCTGAACTGCGTCACTTCCCCGGGTCATACTTACTATAGCTGCTGGATGGTGTAAACGTAACCTGAATTTTAGACCTATACTGTCGTTTTTCTTCTGAGGATGGGCTGAACTTTTTAATATGTGAACTTGAGAGGTAGCAGTGGTTGGATTTTCACCTTTGGACTAGCTGTTTCCAGTCTTTATGCTAATGGCGAACCACTTCCAGTCTCTTGTTTCATATTAAGCGGACAGACAAGAGAGTGGTATAAATCTTTTCATCTAGCTGTTGGCAAAAAATGTACTGACCTTGTGTCACGGTCACAGGTTGTCATTTGTTATTGAATGGTTGCCAAATGTTCGGATGGTGGGTCATCTAATAAGAGCTTGTCAAAGAGAGCAGTAGAGAAATAGAAAGGAGAAAAGAAAGAAGAGAGGAGAGTGGCGTGCTGCTCATAGTGAGGAAATCTCACGATCAGCTTCATCCCTGAAGTATTATGTTTGTTTGTTTACCTAAATGAACTGAAACCAACGTTGAGTTTATTGCACGGTTAGTGACACAAGAAGAGCACCAGAGCAGCCTGCGACCATCCACACGAAACGGTGCAAGGGGGACGAGTGAAGCAACAGCAGAGGGTTAGTCGAGCTCACTGGGGTTCAGGTAAGACCTGCATCCTATCCTGTCAACCAAAGGCATTCAATATATGTTGGGGCCTGTTAGTAGCTGATATAGTATTTAAATCCCTTTAACCTAACACCACATCATTTTACCAGCACAACCTTTGCCGTGACACTTGGAATACTAAGAAAAAACTCAAAGCCATGGTTGCTATTTACCCCTCACCAGTTAATTGGCTTCAGCAGTTGGTTTGTCATTAGTTTCACCATTATTTTCCAGACTCTTTCCATCATGTTCAAAGGCGTTCGACAACCTTCCTGACAATCTGCACCGCACACACACACAGCCACTACTTTATCACACACAGCCGACAATCCACACACTCAAACACACACTCAGTTTTCTGTCCAAGTGTGATAAGAATCTGTTGAAGGTCGTGAGAGGGATCTCATTCTCAGCAGAGATGAGCCCGCTGATAACGTCAGTCTGATTCCACTGCCGCCCCAGTCGTCCCAGTGGTGTCATAGCTGCAGCACTGATGCTATCGCGTCCAGTCAGCCACTGATGACCCTTAAAGTCCATTAAAGATTCCATTTAACTCAGTGTCATGCACAGGAAGAGTGTGAAGAGGATGACGCCGTGTGTATGTGTGCAGCTTGCGGTTTTGTGTGTGCGTGCGCTTGTGTATTTTTTTTTATTCAAGTCTTTAAAGGATTAATAAAATGTGAACTTGCTACACATTTAAACAACTGGGAGCTGCCAAATACAACTGAAGTTTTCTGAGCAGCTCAAGTGGAGTAATTCTGGGATCGTGTCTTGCTCAAGGCATATAAAGACTGCTTACAGAGGGAAGGGAGAGTAATTCTCCCTCAGTTCCCCCCCTCTCAGAGTTTCCCAGCCAGTCTGGGACTCAAGAATAATAATTTGGAGGTCAGAAAAATGGTTAGGATGACAGCCTGAAGGTGAAAAGACAGACATAAAAAAGGAAGAAACATAGTCTTGTCTGCAGTTATTGTAGCTATTACATTGTGGAACTTGTGGTGTTGAGAGAGAGGCTGTTTTTCTTTGTTGTTATTTGCAGATTCAAACTTGACAAGCCGATCTATTTTAATCATAAAGATCTTAGGACACACAGTGCGCCTCGCTACTTTGAATATCACATTATTCACCGCATACCGGTGCTTCTTCTTCTTCTTGTTTTTTTTTTTGCACACCAAAAAATGGGTTTTTTGTGCGAGAGTGACAAAAAGCCAAGTTTAAAAATAAAATAGTGGCTAGAAGGTGCTCATTAGAGCTGTTGCCAAAGAAAAGGTTTGTGTAAAAAAGAAGAATTTGAATGCTTTTATTAATGTGTCACACAGACATGAATATTTAAAACCATCTCTGGATACAAATACTTGTTTTGGCTGAAGACGACTCATCAGTGTGAAATATATTTTTGTGTTGCCATTAAGAAGGAATATTATGGGGGATATACCCTATCATCCTTAAAGTATGAAAGAGTTTTAGTTATGGATTACACAGGTTGATTATGAATTGGCACAGGATTAAACTTGAGGGAAATATTCATAATTATATTTACATTTTGCAGGACGGCAGCGTTGGATTGTGGTAATCCCTTTGGTTTTGGTCTTGTTCGGTGTGCTTTTCCTTTTTGTACACTCCTGCGGCATGATTCATGTTAAAGAAACGGCGTTTCTAATGTTGTGAGGTGAATCATTCAAGTAATTGGAAACTACATCCAAGACACCCTTTACACATACTGTGAAGCCTAAGCTGAGATGTAAAATGACTGTATTATAACTTAAGGGTCTAGAGTTATGGGTTGTTGTATTGTTTTATTGTTTTCATTGCTTTTTAACTCTACAGTATGACACCCTTTGAGACTGTGATGGGCTACTACAAATAGAAAAAGTGTGTTTCAAAGGGGAGGAAAAAAATTCAGGAGTGAATACTTGAGACACAATGGGCCCCTTGCAAGAACAATTTGTACAGTCCAATCCATTCTTTGAAAAAATGTACGAGTAATTTATGAAAATTTGTGGTATTCATTTATTTTCTCATGCTTAGAATTTTATCTCAGGTAAGAACAGGGATTTTATGAGTGGCCCAGACCTGTCGTACGTGTTCTGAGCAGATACTCTCTGCCTTTCTTCATAAGGGGAAATCACTTGTTTGAATTACAATGCCTTGGTCTGAATGAATTTAGTTTCAATATGACACTGAAATCAACTAAAATACTAAAACAAAAGTCATGCAAAATGAATATTCTGTTCACCATATTATGACCATCATGACCGCCAATTTACCAAGAGTGTTTTTAGATTTTATGATTTTTCAAAAGGATGTATCAGTGCTGAATAAAATAGTTATTTATTGCAAGATAGCTAAAGACCCTCTCTTACCTTTCTACAGTAGCTCGAAGGAGTCATCTTTGACAGCTGAGCCTCACAACCAAAGCAACCGTAAAAAAAATGGTAATTTCCTTGAAAAAAATACTCTTTGTGCTCTGTGTGTCATGGTCTGTGGGGGTTTTTTTCCCCCCATTCATTGAAACTGTTTCATTTCAAAAAGAAACACATATATGGTTTCTTCCCCCGGGAAGTTTGCCAACTCGTATTCACATTGCATCTGGCCTTCAGTGAGAAAATACTCTCAAATAATGAATGCTGTTATTAAACCCCCTCCTTTCATGCACACACACTAGTCTATATGACCCCTCTATATTTCCAACCTCAAGTGGTGACAGTTGGGAGAAAAAGAACATTTTTGAAGGTTGAAGTTATACAGGCAACATACAATTATCTGTTGTCCATCGCTGGCTATAAATATTACTCATATATCCGTATATTTTGTTCTATGTGTTGTGTAAATCTGTAATCTTTGCTTTGTTTCTGATAGTTTCCCACAGTTAGAAGAAAACAACTATTCTTGAATGATGCTAATTGGTTTTTGAGCAATGGCCTAACAATGCCCACTGAGCATTATTAAGAGATAGTCACCTCCATGTGGCAACATCTTCATCTATGTCGAATACAGCGATGACTGACAAGCAGATCTTCCTCCTGCTGTTTTATCGACGTAATTTGCTGGTAAAACAAAATCATCTCAGACGTGCAGAGCAGTTCTATTCAGCTGTAAATACTCTGGTTTCATTTGCAAGCAACTTGTGGAATGCTGATCAAAACATTGTGTCATTGATCAGTTGTCTAATGTTTCCAATTATAGGTTGTCGTTTACAAAATACTGTGCACATTAATAATGTAGTTGATTTATTGTCTTTTACATGCCAACACAGTACAGGTCCCCTAATGGCCAAAATACACCAGGCACGGACTAAGCGTAACACGTCCGCCACAGCATGGCCTCAGCAGAGCGCATCCATTATAATCAACTGAAGCTGTAAACACCACACTGCTCATCTCTATTTTTACACAGCTGGTCTATTTTTTTCCCCTCTATGTTCAGCTATGCGGCCCTCTGACAGATAAAAACTACATAAAACTGTGTAAAAATACAAATTTAAGCATGTTCACCATTCTTACATAGTCTGTTTGGATTTTTCATCATTTAATTATGCAACATACAACTAAAAGCTGTTCTCAGAAAATCAAAAAAGGCTTTGCTTTCATTCCTAAAAATATCACAACTTGATGTCAATCAGAATTATGTCACAAAACATTCATTATTTGATCCGATACAGAACAATTACAATCAGTAAAACAATCAGAGTGATCAAATCAATGAAAAATGGGGTTTCTGTATCTTGTTTGTTTGGCTCTGTCAGTATATTTTTTGACATTACTAAGGCTCAGAATGTGCAAAGAGATAGTGTGTCAACATCCCATACTATATGTAGGTCAGGTGTGATGAGGAGTAATGAAGACCCAGTAGGGTCAAAAAGTTGGATCTTTCCTGAGGCTCAGAACGTCCCCATCGACATGGTTTGTATATACCTGGAACCCTGACAGTCTCCACTATACATTCATATGTGGATATTTGTGCTGTATTGAAAACTTTAGGGCATAAAGACAAAAACACACACAGTTCAGTTTTTAGTTTCTTTTCTATATAAAGTCTTCTAGAGCATGTTTGGTACTACAAATGCAAAATAATGACATGCCTGGGTGCCATACAGCGAGTATGCCATAAGCCTATAAATGAAGGAAATTAAAAAACGAGCAAGACACCCAAGGGTTCAAAAGATTAAACAAGTGACTCAGTCCTCGGTTTTATCTCATCTTGATTACGTTCCAGCAGTATGGTTGAGTGTTTCTGAAAATAACCTGAAGAAATCACAAGTAGTACAAATAACAGAGCAGCTTGCCTGGTTCTTTACTGTGGATTAAGATCAAATGTTGTTGCCATGCATTAAAATCTCCCCTGGCTTTTTTTAAAATCAGGAATATAATAATGAAAAAAAACCTCATATATTCTGTACAAAAATATCACTTCAGTATTGATACATATCAGGGAGGTTTATGATGACCAACACTAGAACAAATACAAATCAGTGTACTGTTATGTGTCATATGAATGGAATTCACTCCCTTGACAAATAAATCAAGACAATAGGGCGTAAAGTTTTGATGATTGAATATGAATCATCAGAACAGAGACTTCAAATACAGCTGAACATTTTTTGCCTTTTAATCTTTGTCACGATATTGCTGATTATTACAGTCCTATTTATTTTCTTAGAGCTTGACTGTGTCTTCTTGTTGCATCTGATGTCGTATATAATTTAATATTGTATGTAGGATATCATACCATATCATATCATATCATCATGTATGTATGTATATTTTTGGATGAATTACTGAAGTCTATAAATAGGTGTTTAATTGTATTATGTAATACTCTCTCCAGGCTTCTAAAACCCTGAAATTCCAAGAAAAATATACAGATGACAATCTCACTGTCCTCAATAGTTGCTATGGCCCTAGCCTAGCTGAAGCACACTACCGTCTCCCTCTCAACTAGTCACAGGTTAATGAGGCATAATCCATTCATAATAAACCAACCGGACCTCCTCTGCATCACACTTGTGCACCGTGCTACACTGGCTGTCGTCGATGCTGCACTTAAGCAGAAAATGAATTTAGACTATGGCTTCTTCTGAAGTTAGAAATAATTGACATTACAAAATGCACATTCAGGGACAAACAATCTATGGCCTCCAGCCAAGCAGGCTGCACATCTGACTCCAACTAGCATGCACAGACATGGAGGGAAGGAACAGGAGCTGCTGGGTGTGAATAGTAATCAGCTCCACAAATGTGCCTAGACAGCTCCGCCTTTTGCTAACCAGGGTTTACTATTAGTCCAGAATATAAAAGTGTCAAAAAGTATTGCAGAACAATGAGGAAGCATTGCAAGGTTAACACAAAAACTGTTGTGAGGGATCAAAAAAGTTTTTCAAAGAGGATTTCCACAGGGGCCCTGAAGGGTGTATATACAGTACATGTGACATTTCCATCATTTCCAACATGGAAAAACAACTTATTACACATGATTATTATTTATCATAGAAAAATAATCACAGGAATAAAGTTGAAATTCCTTATTAAATTAAATAAGAAACTTATGAGTCTGTTGAGGAAAATCTTTCAAATGAAGTCACTGCAAGAAATCACTGGATGATAAACTGCATATTTATATGAAAAAATAACATGAGCCGGTATGTTTATAGATACAAATAATGAAGTGACAACAGGGGAACAACTTATTACAAATAAATATTATTTATCATAGAAAAATAATCATAAGAATAAAGTTGAAATTCCTTATTAAATCAGATAAGAAACTTATGAGTCTGTTGAAGAAAATCTTTCAAATGAAGTCACTGCAAGAAATCACTGGATGATAAACTGCATATTTATATGAAAAAATAACATGAGCCGGTATGTTTATAGATACAAATAATGAAGTGACAACAGGGGAATTTGTCATGTACTTATATTGACAGAAAAAAAATACACCCTCTAAAATCTTCCATGCGTGAAGCATACTCATATTCTTACTCACATTAATCATCCTGTCAGAGTTTAGATCAAGTACATTTATCATTAATAAATTAGTCTGTGATGGTGATGTGGTGGAGGAGGGGCCCAGGGTCTACGCATGTGTGGTTTCGAGATTTTGTGTTAATTGGATCATAGAGAACATGTCGGGTGGGATGTAAAATGGTAATATGTCTGATATTCTGTTTCAACCAGTCGCAGTAAATCCACAGCAGGACACAGGTGACATTTCGGAACAGCTGGCTGGCCTTTCTGAGCCCGGTGCTTCACCTGGCAGATGTCACGCGGCAAACATTCGATGGCCGACCATCCAAGAGGTGGTTTAAGGCCAGTTTGTTCTAATTCTACACTGAGAAGTTTTATCTTACATACCCATGTCCAATGCCCATATCCAATTCATGCTATTAGCAGAACATCTTATTGTGCAACAGGAATGTAGCGTTCATGGTTCAGTGTTTGAGCTTATTTCGTGAAATTTAATGAGTCTGTTTTGTTTCTTGGCTCCAGGCAAGACCACCACTGCTGAGTCCAATTCAATTTTAAGATCAGATCCAGGCCTTTTTGAGTCTGGACCATGACCATGAAAAAATCCTGAGGCTCATCAGTTTATTTATTATTATTTATTTTTTTGTATATTGCTAGGTGGAACAGGTCATTAGTTTGATAAATCATAAGTTTGATAAAACTGCACTATATTGAAAGGCTTTCCTAATATTTTGTCCACCCCTATTTACACTGTGAGAGGAAAACTGGATACACTTTTCAATATGATGTAATTCAGCACCACCAGAAATCACCATGAACTGGTAACTGATTGCATTTATCTTTGTTGTCAACCGCTGTCAGTGCCTGAGCGGAGCTTTGTAACAGAAATGATATTATGTTATGGATAAACGAATTGCAAATGTAAAAGGAATGCAAAACAAATATCAGTTTCACATCTGATGTGCATCTGTACGAGTGTTTGTTTACACTGCATATTTCCATTTCCCCCGAGGGTTTGACCTTTTGATCTGTGATTGAGATGCGTGAACATCACACAGTATGGAGTATTTATTCTCAAGGAATCAGCATTTGGACAGGATGCTCTCAGAGTGTGTGTGTGTGGATTCAGTAATGAGTGGATGACAGACACAAGGACGGAGGGCATCACCCAGTCTAGTGTTTTCAATATGGTAATTATTGATCATTCTATGATTCTCAAGATCAAGATTGTAAAAAATCAGTTAGTCTTGTCCTGGAAATGGTAGTTACTGTAGGTACTTTGAACTTGCAGAGGCTCTAAGTAGGAAATCTATAACAGTGAAGCATATAGTCATGTTTTTTCATCGGTTACTTAACACTCACCTCATAATACACCTACATATACAGACTCATTCGGTGCGTGTACTGATCAAAGGCTATAAAAATGAAAAAAAGGAGAGTTGGCTGTGAACAGCATGCATGACTGAGCTGTTGGAAAATCAAATTCAGGTGGCAACATGGATGTGCTTGAATGGGTGATGTGAATTTGAATTACAAATGGTGCCGTTCTGCAGCCATTGTGTTGTTACACTAATTGTCGAATCTGGTAGGGGATTGTAGAACACTATTAATAGCCCCCAATGTCAGAAAAGCTTTGAGATTCTAAATGTGTTTTTACTTTCCACCCCCACATGGATCCTACTTTTGTTCCAACTATGTATACACTCCTGCTGCTGCTACATGTGTTTAAAATCGATAAGTTTGGTCTTTCAAAAGTCCCAATGCCTTTGTTCCAGCAAATGCACTTTTCTGGTACCACAGCAATATCTTGAAAAATAAATAAACTGTATTAGAAATATATACTAAGGAAATAGATCTTCTTTTACAATGTACTTTTTATGGCAAATTCACAAAACTGCTTTAGGGATGTTGCTAGGAAACACAGAGAAATTATGAAGACTGTCAGGTTCATAAAGCTGCTTCACAACAGTGTTCTTTGCCAGCTGTCAGTCAAACTCAATAAGGCTACCATCAGATGCTCCACTGCTACTTCCTTATTTAAAGTCCCCCTCCACTCAAAAAATGTGATTTCCTTATTGTTACTTCACTCAGATGTGCACAGCTGTACAGTGAAGCTCAAATGATGTGCGTGCAGAGTTTGACACTAAAATGCTGTTTTCATCTGCTGAAGGGGGAAAGTTTCTCTGTGCTCATCGTAAATCTGAGTTTAAAGCGTGTACTTATGAGCAGGATTTGTGAAATCGCAGCAGGTTTGGAGCCAATGGTGGTCCAGTACACTATTTACAGAAGTGTGATGTGGAAACTGTGAGGCCTCCAGTGCACACACACTGAGAATTGACTTTACAGTGAAGTAGGAGACATCTTGTGTCCAGCAGTTAAACTTTTGTAATTAAATATATTTGCATATTCATAGATTCTGGATTTTTTTAATGAGGGAGAAGGAGGGGATGTCATTTTAAGGATTTAACAAGATAATTGAACCTTTTTTTTTTGCAGAAAAACCATACATATACACAAATTATTATTCTAAGTAGAGTGCTTTTATGCATTTTAAAACATGTCTTCAGGGGATCTTTAAGATTACAGCTCTGAACCCTTAGTATTAAATGAAGTAGTCAGTGTGCTGTAGTCTAGATCTGGCTACCAATTGCCTCACAGTTGGCCGTTCTCTAAGTCCACATAGCTTCAAATTTGATCTTCCTCTCCTGCAGGAAAAGAAAATTCTCAATTTAAGACTGTCTGTCAAAAACGTAAATTTGTGTTAAAACAGCCATATTACATGCAAGTTAAAGGGGCTGTCCATTGATTTAATATTACACTTCCATAACACTGGCAGTCTCATAAGAGACAGTGGATTTTTTTTTTTTTTTTAAATGGTCAAAATAAATGCCGCAGATGCAGAGTTATCCTGACTTGTAGATCCTAATATTGGTGGAAGCTCCATAAAAATGCTGGATCCCACATTTCACAATATGCAACCAATAGCATCTCTTTGTTAGATCCTCACTGCCCTCCAAACACGTTTCTTTTGAATGCCACACTCACAGTTTGTAATACATGCTTTCTGTCATATTCGTTTGTAATGTCCAAGACAAAATTACCCTAATGACATCATTATGGCATCATCAGGGTTATTTTCTGAGACAAAGCCCCTCCAGAGCCACAGAAAACTTTATACAACTGTTATGAATGACCTTTGTGTGTAAAAGTGGTGAAGTGTCCCTTTTAAGGTATCATCATATTCAAAATGTAACCAACTGTCTTCAGACTTCATGAAATGAATTTATAATGAAGTGAGTGTATGTAGAAACAATAATCAGTGCAATAGCATAGAAAGTACCCATCACAGAGGTTATCATTTATCATGACAACCTTTATCATGACATCTTATGTTAGCCTATGGAAAAAAGAGAGCTCAGAGGAAATAAAGAGGGGGGGGGATCCAGAGCTGCGTGTGACAGCATTTTGACAGAGGAAGCTCACTCCATTCCAGGGGGAGGCATTATTTATGCATTAGCGATGTGAAACTAATTGCATTCACCACCTCACACAAGCCCATGGAGCTGACATGTAATTTGCAGTTAACATACAGACATTTACATACACCTGCCAAGTGTACCAAAAAAACCCCACAAATAGTGCTCGTTCATGCATGAGCGCCCGAGTTGATATCTCAACACTGACCACAGTTCTCTCACTGTTATTTTCCATTTGTGTCGATTTTTATTGGTATGATATAGTTTGCATTGAATTCAGAGCACACTGGGTAGCCTCAGTCTCAGTAAAAGAAAAATGTTTACAAGCACTCCATTGTATAGAAATTGTAAAAGACAACCTTAATATGGTGAACAAAGGAAATAAAGCATCACTAACCCTGGAACCTAGACTGTACATGGTACATGGTTTCTGTTAGCACACACACATGCACACACACACACTCCTACTTCTTTTATCATTTTGCTGCTCTGTTGGCCAGTGCTACATCACTAAACAAAAGAAATATTAATGCAGTGGAACATTCCAAAGTGGAAGTCATTGCCCTTGTTTGCTCAAACAACATAAAACCAGGAAAATAATACAGTGGCAATTTTGGCAAAACCAGTATCACAAACCTGGCAGGCAGGCGTGTGCAATAGCCTTATATCTTCTCCAAACTAGTGGCCCAAAGCTTCATCTGGGCAATGGACTGTGACTGGCAAAGCTCATTGAAAAGAGGGAAAAAAAGACAATAGGATGAAATGTGCTGGCACCAGAAGGGAGCAAGTTTGGCGCTGTGTTTCCTCCGCTCTGTTGTGCTCTGAGCGCCAGCTCCCCACTCTCTGTCATCCCACTTGTATCTCTCTCTTTGTCTCTTCTTCCCTCCCGATGCTGCACCTCCATTCTGCCTCTTCCCCCTTTCCCTCCTGCAGCACAATCTAATCTGAACAGCTTCACTCCCCTTTGAACCACCTCACAATTAGGCAAAGAGTAGCGTTGCCCTTGATGCATTGTAGTTACAACCACTCTGCTCTGCAGGAGTTTGACTTTGATCCCTTAAAGGCTGAAGCAGAACGCCGGGCAGCTACAGTACAGTATGCTCTCGCTTCATCAGGCATCGCGACGCAGTTGCGCTCCATTTAGATGGGTCTGACAGCCCCCATCCCTGAGGCCTGGTGTCAAGCAGATATGGAGAGGAAATCACCGTATCACTCCCACACCAACTCTTTAAAAAAAGAGAATGGCAAAAAGTGTAAAGCAACAAAACAAATGGCGGCATCAATATTTTAAGCGCTGTCATTTTTGGGGTAGTTCACATGACACAGGCTGTAATCTAGCACTTTACCTGACACACTCTGGCAGAATGGGCAGGATAAACTCTGTGTGGATAGAGAGCAATGTAAGTGATGCATTAACAGCA
This sequence comes from Thunnus thynnus, assembly GCF_963924715.1. Classification (NCBI taxonomy): domain Eukaryota; kingdom Metazoa; phylum Chordata; class Actinopteri; order Scombriformes; family Scombridae; genus Thunnus; species Thunnus thynnus. The sequence goes on from NC_089534.1 coordinate 9,178,556, forward strand.
TCCTTTGAAGATTAGAGTGACTGGTGAGCGTAGTAAATTGCTCTCTCCATGTTCCTCGGTGGTAGAGACAGTTGTGGAACATTTGTCACTGACTTCTTTGACAGAGAAATGTTAGGCTTTCCCTCGTGGAAGAAAAAGCCTGGACAAACTTTCCTTTCCAAAAATAGTGTGCTGAAAAAAAAAAAGCAAATTTAATTGGGATGCATTTTGATATGTATTGATAGTAAGAGAATTTCACAAAATGGCTTTCATTACAGAGTGTACATTAGAAAAATATATTTCCAGACGTTTCTCTTCTGACGTTGTGCAGTAAAGACAGATAGTACTGCCACTCTAGCAGCACTGTGAATCTGTACTACATCCGCACGGTAACATGCTCACAATGACAATACTAAGACGCTGATGTTCAGCAGATATGTTTTCCATATTCACCTTCTAAGTTTTGCTAATAAGTAGTGAATAGAACTAGACATCATGACATCATAGTGAATAGATGTCATTAGTTTTGCAGGTATTTTGCCATAAACAAAGTACTGGATAAAGTGAAGTTTTTACCAGATTATGGAGCTAGAGAAAAAATTGAGGGGTCACCAAAGCAATTACAATTTATCCTGCGAGGAACATGAACTAGTGAATCAAATTTCATGGCAGTCTATTCAACAGACATTTAGCTAAAACCACAAATGTGAATCTCATGGTGGCACTAGAGAAAAGCTCATCCCTACATCCGTAGAGCCATGCCACTAACATGGCTGAAAATCTAGCATTACGACAATACATCAACATTTAGTGGACATTTCAGTAAAACTGGGATGTTCACACAGCCTCCTGTTCCAGTCGAGCCTCATTAGCTTGAAAGCATGTCACGTCTTTTAAATGTCAGCACATGCTGTTATTCTGCAATAAAAAAAAGTAAATAAGTTTCCAAGCAACTCTGACCTCATCCAACAAATTCAAATACAAAAGCCAACAAGTTCACTTTTACACTAATACTACATTTGTGCTGCTTGGACAGACGTTAATAAAGCTGTCAGACCCAAGCGGCAATTTAGTTTAGATGTCTGCCCTTTATTTTGCTGCCCTTTATTTTGAGGTTAAATAACACGTTTTTAAAATTTGTCCAGAGCTTAATTTATTACCTCAATATTTACTTGACTATCTCAGAGAAGGAGAAAAAAAAAAACATAAAAATGAATCACTCTCAAAAATGATTTTGGAAGTGCTAATTTGTTGTGCCTTCAGTTTGCATGAGCACTCAATAATCCTTGCTTCAGCCATAAATTAATTGAAAGCAGAGGCAAATCTGATTGAAGCCTCAGTTGAATCAATAAATCTCCCAGACTGAATCCAACATGGCCATCCTGCAAAGATCAAAAATGTTTGCACGATTAAAAGACCAGGAGCTGAGAAGCAGTTTGCTGAATTCATACATCTTCTTTGTTTATGCCTTCGACAAAAACCTCCTAATTACAAATAATTAGCCTTACAAGGCAATTTAGGCTATAGAGATGATGTAACAACAGCTATATTAACCATTCCTTTTGATTCCTGGGACAACCCAGCCTAAGATATTCGTTACTCCATGAATTATGACTAATGGACGAGCAATAATTTGACCTATGAAATATTTACAGAAAACAACCTTCATCGTGTGACACTTTTATCATCTATAAAACAAAAGTATGGCAAGGAAGTAAGAAAAATAAGGTCAAAAGAATGTTACATAATTGTTTAAAGGTGCAGTGTGTAGACTTTAGTGGCATCTAGTGGAACAGACTTTGCAGACATGGAATATAGTATACATGTTTACATTAGTGCATAATAATTTTAAAATAAGAATTGTTGTGTTTACGTTACCTTAGAATGAGCCCTTTTTAATCTACATAGGGAGCGAGTCCTCTTCCTCAGAGCCCGCCATGTTGCATCGCCATTTTTATACAATAACCCAGAATGGACAAACCAAACACTTGCTCTAGAGAGGGACTTTCGCATTTTTCGCAAGTTTTGCAGCCTCCTACACACTTGGAAGGGGAGTGTAAGGGGAGGGGCAATCAGTTGGTTGCAATCTGCAACCTCACCACTAGATGCCACTAAATTTTACACACTGGACCTTTAAATATAAACATAAATCAAAGGTTGTATAGGATTAAAAGTTTTGTTTCTCATATCCTGTAAGCCAAATATGGGCATGAATTGAGAACAGAATATAGAGCTGTTTATCCAGACTCAAAGCATGTTGTTAACCTCTGTGGAAAATGTGGCTTACAGGAGTAAGCTATAATAATACAGCAGCGCTACAGCAGCAATATGTCTGCCATAAAGGGATTTTACAAATCCAGAATTCTATCACTGGAGCAGGAATCTACTCTTTTCAATGTAGGAAAGTTAAAACATCCTCACCCAGTCGAGAAAAAACAAAAAAACTTTTAACTTCCTCACCAAAAAACAGTACAAACCCAGCTCTGAAGGCTCAGTGTAACAGTATACAGTCTATGTCTGCTACATTATAGCTATGGAGCCCCAAAGTGCTCAATATTAAATAAATAAATAAATAAGACATCATGATATGAATAATAAGTATCATATGAATAAGCTGAACGAAATGAACCAATAAATTGAGAAATCATCTATTAAATTCTTAACAGAAATAATAAAAAGTTATTAGAAAATGCTAATTCATCATTCTTATTTTCATTAACATAAGTTTTTATAGGGGTTAATTTTTCATTTTAGAAGACTTTCACAAAAGTCAGTTTTTATTTCATAATCACATTTTTCCAAATGGCACTTTTATTTCATAATGTCAGTGAAGATTCTCAGTCATCCCAGTCATTTATCCAGGTCATATATCCACAATGGCTGAGTCTAGAGCCATTTTAGATTCTTGAGGACATTTGCTTTCTCTCTTGTATTAATATAAATAACTAAACATCCAACCTAGCAACAGTATGTCATGTTGTTCACTCCATATATTTTGACAACTTGAGGTTTATTCAGTATCTCAGTTTTTTTGCGGCATTTAGCGAGGGGTTGTGTATTAGTGTGTAATACCAGCAGGACGTGGACCTAAGAAAGGTTTTAGCTAAGAAGTTGAAAAAATGAAATCAGAAGATTGTGTTGATGAATGTTATGAAGACGGTAAAAGTGGTGCTCGCTGCAGCGCCGGTAAATTTTCACATTGTTTAACAGGGCTGCCAACTCTCATGGATTGACCGTTAGATTCACGCAATTGACACTCTTCACACACACCCGTTTTCTCACGCAGTGAAAAACAAATTCATAACTGATAATATCATGGCGTGAAAAGGGGACACTAACAGCACACAGACAGATAAGACAGAGAAGCACAGCGCTAGAGAAACATCGACCTGCAGAGCCGAAGAGCCCCCGCAAATCCGAGTGAGCCCCCCACAGTTCTAGACGCTGAAGTTCCAGATCCACAGTTTTAGATCTACACATGCACAAGTTTATACGCCAGATGAAAATGGCAGTACAGCCATACAGCGAATGGTAAAATCTGTGTAAAATACAGTTAGAGTTACAGCTATGGTGCAGCATTGAGTATTTATGCAAATACATGAATCAGCTGGCGCTCTTCTCTGAGAACGTAAGAGCTAAAATTAGGACTTATGTACATATTTCAGAGAATGATGAGACACCAGAACACACCTTACAGTACGATACCAGGACTGTCCCAGCTAAACCAAATATGAACTGCAGAATATTAAAATGTCTTTAATGTTTAAATGCTTTAATGGCACAATGCTTTAATGTCACCATGTTATGCTCTGTCGTTTTAGAGCCACATTACTATTCATTGATGCACTGAAGTGCCACTACCTATCCACAAAGCTGGAAAATTGTTTCATTGTCCTTCCTGCAATGAAACACAAATCAAACCAGCGAGGAAGGACAAGGTGGAGGACCATTTAGAAGGGTAGTCACAATAGGGTAGTCATCCTGGAAGGTAACACACATTTTCTTTCTACTTCAATGTGAATAAGACTGCTTTAAATGAATCAACAGTTTCTTTAAAAGAAATAAGAAATAAGATCATAATACTTAAGCTTTACTTACCCACTTAAGTGTTGGGAAATGTCTGTTATAGATTAACCAAACCCCCCTTATACCAACTAAACCCTGATATTTACCTGTAGAGAGAAATCCAAAAAATAAAAAAAAACCCTTGTACTTAGTCTGAAACCCTGTGGAGAAAAATGAATGGTTCGATTTTTCTCAGTACTTTAATGACTTCTTTTGCTATCTGATCTAAAGGAAACTGTTCTAGTTCATATAATCTTCTGCTTAATGAAAACGTGCCTTATTCCCCCTTAATAACTACATCTGTATTAGATCAAATATATGGTACTCAACTGTATACTTGCTGATAGTATTTATTTGATTTTGAATAAGAGAGAGATGGTTATTATCATTTATTTGATCAAAAATCAGTCTCAATTACTGGGCAAATAGGGGAAGTATGGTAGTATTACAGAGTACCTCTGTAATTCTAAGGTGTAATATGTAATAAATTGATACCATCTGGATCCTGCTCTGAAATCACTGGTGTTGAATTGATCACAATCAATCTGTCCGGAGGGGTTTCAACTCTGTGATACTTGCAGAAACCCTGCTTTTTAAAAGTAAAACAATTATGCATTTCTCCAGTGTTTTCAGATTTGAATGCAGGTCCTTTAAAATCTTAAAATTTCTTAAATTCAATTTTATAAATACCAGGTCTTAAAAGTCATGAAGTATATTTGAATGTATGAGGAACATTTTATCTAAGATTATGTATCCATCTACTGTCAAAATTAGTCATGTCCTGCATCAGAGTTAACATGTTAGAAAACAATTTGTCTACCACTGAACCTAATACTGCCTTTATACTGACCTGCTACACTTACCTGTTAAAATGCTTGTTGTAGATTAACTCAGCTTGCTTTATACTTAAATGTCATACTTATATTTAGAGAGAAACAAAAGAATGAACAAGAAAAAAAAAAAAATTATCTTTCCCTAGTTCTGGGGGAAAAGTCCTGGGGCCAGATGCATAAACAATGTGTAAGCACAAAAACCATGCATTCGCCATTTCCTGCACATAAACTGATGTATAAAAACAACTCATGCATTCTTGAGACCAGGCATATACGTGTTTTTCTAAACTCATCTGAGGGTGATGTGATGAGGTGCTGATGAAATATAAGGTGAAGGACTAAATCTTTTAGTAAGACATTGTTTGTTTTGGTTTATAAACAGCTACACTGATTGTGTGATTTTTATTTATCTGTTTATTTTTGCGTTTACTCAGAGATTTGTAAAATGCCAATCAAGGACACATTAATTCAGGTGATTAATTACTTTTGTGTGATTACTTTTATCATTCTTTTAATTTTCACAGGAGTCAACATTGTATCGTGCTGTTAATATTCTTTTTATTTCATCCTTAGTTGTGTCACACCTTGTAAAATTGATTTAAATATGAGCTACAAACGAGTCATTGATTACATTTCTGAGATATCACTGCCGACAATGGTTTACAGTCCATGTGATGAATTAATGATATGGATGGTATAAAGAGCCGCACAGCCGTGCGTAATAGTTGCACGTAACGACAGCTGTTCTGGCTGTTGGAAAATCTTAACCTGGCAGATGGTTTGTTACACAAAGCCATCTGAAGTTGTCCTTGGAAACTGTTTGGAAAAGGGCAGGCACTTTCAAACAATACTTGGCAGGTGATTGGAAGAACCATCTGTCTATCACCGTCTGTCACGGGCTATCTTCACACTGTCGTCACACCTAAACCCTTCCCGTAGCTGACGATAATTGATCTGGACCACTGTTGGTTCGGCCACAAGCAAATAACTTGAAGACAAAAAAGGGATTCTCGCGTGATCTCATGACCTTGCAAATCCAGCTGCCTCACAAAGTAAGGTGAACCTCTTAGGTGCGACACAATCAGTGAAACAGCAGTTCTTCTTCATGAGTCCAAATTGAGAGAGACTGAACAACATCAGCTAAACATCATCTAAAACAAACAGTGTATCTATGTGTGTGTGTGTTCTGTTTTAGATTAATAAATGTTTAAATTGATAAAAAAAAATCATTCACTGAAAACAATATACACAAATTATATATATGCAGCGTCTAGAACTGCGGAGGCTCTCCAGCTCTGATATTGCAGCTTTACAGCAGCAGTGAGTTATTCCGACCATCAGGGGGAAATTTGTTTTAAATTACAAATAAGAAAATGTGTTAGCAGTTTGTGAGTCCTGCTAAGAAACGCTGTCTGGAAAAGTGACATAATGAAATAAAGGTGTCACTGGGAAAAATGTGATGACATAAATCACATTTTTGGCTTCTAAAAAGGATTTTTTTAAAAATAAAAATGACAAAGAATATGAACGATGACATAAAATTTCATAATAATCGGTTGAGTTTTAATATTTATTAAATTATTATTATTCAGTCATTTATATATTTCGTACTATTTACTAATATGATTATTTATGTCATAATGTGTCATAATTGAACACTTCAGGATCAGCAGGCACAGTGAACAATTCAATATGTCTCTGCTGCAAGACTGTTTAATTCCCTGTTCTGCCTTCTCTGTATGCACACTGAGAATAGAAGAATATACCAAAGCAAGGTCAAAGCAGTCATCAGGCACCTCTGCTTTGAAATCTTCAGGTGCTTTTGTTCTTTAGAGATACTCAACTTTCTTATAGGGGTTCCTCAACACCATGTTTCCCCAAAACTTGGAGAAAAAATGAAATTTCCTTTTCATTCTTTTCTCCCTCTTTTCCCCAGAGTTCACACTACAATGCTTGCTCTCATTTTATTAAAGCATTGTGAATGTGCTTGATGGGGCGGAGACATTGTGGGTAATTGATCATATCCATGTCCTGGGTACAGTCGCACGTTTGGCGAGTGAAAAGAGAGGAACCGCAGCGCCTCATTGTCAGGAAGACGACAGTGAAAAGGCAATAGAACTGCTGATAAGAGATTGTCTGTCCTCATTTCCCTTGCCAGTTCAATTGTAGGAAGCTCTCTGTGTCGGTCGGTAGCGCACGAGGGAGCTTAGTGGTGCCTAAAAGAGGTCTGGATCCTTACAGTATCTGTTAAAGAGAGGGGAAGCGTAGAGTTTCACCCTTGTCAGCAGGTTTTCGCAGCAGACGGTGAGCGAGTCAGCGTGCCGTCGTGGCTTTAAGCCTGACGGGCTCATGTCTTGTCGTAATGTGGGATAAATAGTTAACATGCTCCATCTTCACCCCGAGCCAGCTTGAGCCAGGCCAGAGTTCAGCCAGCATTATGAATAAAACATGATGATTATTATTTGCCCAAGGAGATTACTAATGTGATATCCAAATTCCAGACGCACAAGTTTTCATAGCGGGAAACGACTGATAAATGACGTGGCAGTTAATTGGTTACACTTTTACTCCCCAGCATTGGCATTTGTTGAAATATGTTGGAATTTGTCTCAAGGGGTAATGTGCTTCAGAATTTAAATGATAAACATTCAAAGTATGCGGCTGCTGAAATATGATACGTTCTCTGTTCGTTGCTGGTTTGATGTATTCTGCGGAAGTGCTGCTGAATAAAAAGAAATGTCAGTGATCATAAAAATGCACCTGTGAGTTTTTCAAACACAGGAAGTATAAGAGGAATGCAAATCCGTGTCTGTGCGTGCATGTGTGCCACCATGTGCACGTGCTTCTTTGATGTCGTATGCGCCCCAGCAGCGAAGGTAATGAAATAGAAAGATGTAGGTTTATTGATATATTGATCTCAAGGCCTTGCAGTGATGGAAATGCTCTGCATTCACTAAATTGTATGGACTAAAGAGTAATCTTCCAATTCAAACTGCTGGAGGGTGCTGTAAATAGATTTGGCAGAGAAAGAAACTGATGATGACTTCGATGCAAGTATTAAATTTCGGTATTATTTGAGTTGAGATATGCTGTGAGCACGGCCAGTGCCCACATGGATAGTTTCTAAAGTGGAAAGCACAGAAAGTACATAGTTTTAAGTTAATTCCTTTTCCGTATGTGAGCTCTATTGTTGCGCCGCCACTGCTGAACTACAGTATCAAGCAACTGTTGCCAGAAAAAACGTCTGGCTGCTTCTGCAATCTTTGCCCGGGGTGGAGGACGTACACTAAATCCTTACTTTATGACTTTAAAATATTGCATTTGCATTATACTGAGGAGTGTGCTCATAGAAAATATTGTTACAGTGTACATGTGCAATCAATATAACCTCACAGCAAATAAAAATCTTAATTGTACTGTGCTGTACTGACTTTGCAAAATAAAAATTCCATCTGTGGCTCTGATAATAAATACAAAAAAACATTTTAATTGCAAAAGAGCTTATGATATATGAGTTAAATATTTCACTAGGTTCCGTTATTGTACACTGTTAACTCCAGCCATGATGGAATTATAGGATTTAGTAAGTAAAATCTCCATTGTTGATGGAGAACATTATTTTCAGAAATGATGATCAATGCAGTGCTCATTCATCCACCCATTCATCTGTCATACACAGTACCTCTGATGCCACTGATCCTCACTGAGAGTCTTTTTATAAAACTAAACTTTTTGCAATTAAAATACACCGATAAAGCTAAAAGATGTTTCCCAACATGCTGTAGAATGCACAATCACCGTGACGCTGTGGATCTTTAATGTGTTTTTCATGCATCAAATTTGAGACATGCGAGTCAACTTCACTTTACACAGCTGTCACACAGCATCTGCACTTTCAATCCAAACACATATCTAACAGCAGGCATAGACGGCGTAATAATTACTTAGAGAGGTGATGTTTATGAGTATGGACAACGCATCAGCACAGCCTTGCCATTCACCAGTTTGGATGCTCATTTGCACAGTTTTAATGCTGAAAAATGCCATATCAAAAAAAAAAAAAATAAAGGCTGGTGGAAACAGAATTTTTTAATCTTCCTTTTCTGTAGATAAAGAATTTTTGTAATGCTGCCATTTATTTAACCAGAAAGGCCAAAAAATAATGTGACCATAACATTCTAAGTTTGATTCCAGACAGGGACCCTTGTTTCATGCCTTCCTTTGCTTCCTCACCAGATAGTTAAAAACACCAAAGTGTGTCAGTCTTAGGCAGGCAGCAGCACTGGAATCCTATTACATACCAGCGTTACTGGTCCTTGATTATGTAAACTTGTCTTGTCCTCTTTAATATATTTGTGCAAAGTTGATGAAAATATGCACTCATTCACAATTTACTTTGACAAATTTGTATGAATTGTCTTAAAACTTTTAATTGAAACACAACTATGATGACCTTGCTTAACAGCAGATGCACAAGACTTAAAGGAACAGTGCGTAGAATTTAGTGGCGTTTAGCGGAACAGACTTGGCAGAAATGGAGTATAATATTCATAAGTATGTTTTAATTAGTGGATAATCACCTGAAAATAAGAATCATTGTGTTTTCGTTACCTTAGAATGAGCCCTTTATATCTACATAGTGAGCGTGTTCTCTTCTATGGAGGCCGCCATGTTGCACTGTCATGTTTCTACAGTAGCCCAGAATGGACAAACCAAGCACTGGCTCTAGAGGGGGACTTTTGCCTTTTTTGTGTGTTTCGCTGCCACCGTAGGTTCTCCTACAAGCTTGAAAGGGGAGGGTGGGGCAGGTGTATTCATTTGGTTGCAATCTGCAACCTCACCGCTAGATGCCACTAAATCTTACACACTGGTCCTTTAAGAGATAAGACAAGCAGGAGGAAATGTGGTGAACATATATGAGCTGTTATCAACCATCTGCACACCTCTCACCCACTGCACTTCCTCACTCTCCTCCGCCTCCCTCTCCGCTCCTTCTGAGCACTCTTTGGCGAGTGATGCTTCGCCAACTCCGTCAGATTGCTCAGATCAGATCCAGGCACAGCCAGATGTGACCCCGACCCTGCGTGCACTGGTGTCATCACCAAAGACAGTGCCAAGGAAGCCTCGCCTGCATGTCATGAGGAGGAAAGAGCTGGACTTCGATCCTCTTCTCAAGCATTTTTGAAATTGTTTCAGACAATCTGAATGGGATTTTTGAAGTCTTTGTGATGCTGCATTTTAATCAGTTATTAAATGAAATTTAATTTTGCATTCAGGTCACAACAAGTCCCACAGATAATGGAAGGATCCCCCGGGATTATCTGTAACAAGATGCATCATCCATCTGAGTTGCATCAAAACCAGACTGGTGGCCTTTCAAGTTTTGAAATTTTGACCTTTAATAAGTGTCCCCACGAGGAACATCTGTCTAAATTTTGAATACTCCATCAGCCCTCCAGATTCTATCAGAATCAGACGAATGGTGTCTGGAATAACCTGAGATATCATTTCTGACAGGCGGCTGGACAGAAAAGCAGCACTGGTGCACATGGGACCAAGAAACCAAAAATCTTGCAGTAACTCGACTAGCTTTCCCCTTGACAATAGTGATAATGTTGCTCATTTACAAGTTAATAGACTCATGGATTGCGTCCAAACATCTGTCGGCATGTTTAATATGGAGTTCATCTGCATATTTTAATGAGAAGGTGAGCATGTTTTGATGTTTCACCGATGGTCGTTCACTTTACTGCAGTCATTTGCCTACATGCATATAACTGAAAGGTAGAGTTTATTTTCCCTGATACTTGTTTTTTTTTAGCACAGAGACAAGAGATATTTATGACAGATGTACTGTGTGTATGCCTTGACAGGCATAGCAACAGTAACTAATACAGAGGGGATCCATTGCTGTGGCCATAAGAAGAAATCCATACCCACACAGGTTAAACCTGTAAACCTAAATTTTTTCATTCTGTAATAAAGTGCATGAGGAAACTAAATTGGAAAAGAGTTTGAATGTGTTGTGACATTTTTGTTCTTGAACAAAGTGTTTTTGATTTTTTGATCCCTGCCCACTGCTCCACAGTGTCAATGGGCCGGCAGATTAGAAGTGAGTATGTCGGTGATATTTTTGATGATCCATCCCTCTGTCAGCGCATCTGTGCTTTAACTGCTTACAACTCATCAACTGAGACAATGCCCCTCAGTTCTGGGAGGGGGATAATCACTGCAACTTTATTAACAATTCAACAATGACCTAATACATGACTGCATTATTAAGTCATTGTTCTTACTTGGAAAATTTGGCCCTGAAAAAACTAATTAAACTTCTGAAGCAGGCCATTAGCCTGTCAGCCTTTGCCAAAAGCCTAAATCCGAAAATTCTCACTGTATGAACTACTTACACAGTAATCCTATGGATCCCTCTGTGTTCTCTGCGAGGGCTTTAGGAGGCTCTTGAGCACCATATGTTGTGTATCATCACCTTAACCAGAGGCATGTGTCTAATGGTGTGTGTGGATGCGTCTGCATGCATGCAAGTGCTCAGCTGTGTTTGCTTGAAGTGTGTACACGCTGCACGGGTCTTAGATGTTTTGCTGTGGATATGATACTTCAAGGCAGAGATAGAGATGGAGAACAGGTGGTCTTTTAATGACTCGCTCATGGCTTGCTTACTCTACTTACTTCAGTGTTGGAAGAAAGAGGTCTGACTGTGTTTCCCGTCCCTCTGTCTCAAAATTCTCTGAGTGCTGTTGTGGGTGTGAATGCTAACTGGCTAAGGCTAAACTCTCTGCACGCCTCTGGCTTTAATCTACATGCAGATCTGTTTGATGTGCTGTCTCGGGAGCAGTGGAAGGAATTACTCAGCCAACCTCAGAGCTCATTGCTCATGGCCAAGGTGACTGCATCTGGGTAAGGTGAAACGTTTTGTCAGCGTCCCGTGAACCTGGCCAGTGAGAGAGAGCTGCTTGTCACAGTCGATCAGCTCGCAATTCAATATGATTGACCCAGGCAGGAAATCTTTAAGTTGCTCATGCATGGATGGAGAGGGAGAGATGGTGGCACATCAAAGCGTCAGGGATGCAGATTGCTCATGCATGCTAACATGGCAGCCAAGGTCAGGAGGAGTTGCTAAGTGACTGCTCCCAAACCAGCCACGCATAATGAAAATGGACATTGATTTAATGCTACTGTTAAGTGATCATTCACTCACTAATGTTACAGTTGTGCAGCTTTCAAACTGTTTTCACTTACAAAAGCTGGCAAGCAGCTTTTATAATTCAGCAGTTTGTTTATGAAAGACATGACTGGGAAGGAAATGTTCAAATCCAAACAAATTTAGAATTAAAAATGTGAATGACCTTGTGCGTATAAGGTGAGGAGACAGTCTCTTTAGAAAATAACAAGACTGACTTTTCAAACAGCTTATAAAGTTGCAAGCAGTGTGATGTTCTTATAGAGCTGTGTAAATTAAGCCTGTTTGACTTGGACTCTGCAGGGAGGGGTTCATGTCCCATTTTCCTAGCAACAGTCTTGTCTCTAGCCTTGGTGATGTTCTTTCCTTACATTTAAACCTGCACTAACTGATGCTTTTAGCCACTTTGAGGCAGCTGTAACACAACATTGATATACTATAACCTCTCAAGTTGATCTGGCGAATATGTTACCAAACAGTTGCCTTGGTACACATCCAGCAGTTACAGAACCACATTAGCATTCATTTAAATTTCTGGAGGAGATGACAAATGCAAGTTCAATATTCACGCTCCTTTTAGCTCCATTAGTTTCTTTTATCCGTTTTTTGTCTCCATCAACTCCTGAGAAAAATTAAAAGAGGAGAATTCCCTAGCAGGCACATGCTCCACTAGGTTCTCCAGCTAGTCGTTAACTCTGTATTTTGCTTGGTGCCGGACAGATAGTGTACAGTTGGTTTATCAGAGCTTTTTCATTTAACAAAGCTGCCTGTGGGAATGTTGATGAGAGTAGTGAGAGTGAATCAAAACAGTACAGTTGTAGGAAATAAAAGCAAAACAATGAGTTAAAGATGCTGAAATGTTCAGTAAAGTTGAGGGAACTGTAGAGATATTGATTATTCTTCTTCATACAAGCAACCTCCTTTACAAACATGTAGTCCTTTGATCCATTGTTAATATAAAATTATTGTTTATTGCAACTTTAAAGTACTTTTAGCTGCATAAACGTCAGTACGCTTTAACTGTAGGGGTGGTAGATTTAGAAAATGCTGTGTCTTTTTGATATACATTGACGAAAAATGTTTGCTGTTGTTAAAGGAAGATTATACTGTTAAATGTTTAAATAAAAATAAATATAAAAAAAGACATAAGCAACACACAACAAATATAAACAGCTCTTATTGCTGTCCAATATAGCCTATTTTAATATTGTCTATGCTGTTGTGGAGTGTGATTTTAGCAATAGATATGGTTATATTATTGCTATCAGTGAAGCATCAAACCTTCCAAAATATGCAAAAATATAGATACTTTTATGAACAAAATAATGTATTATGCAATAACAGTGAAACAGAATCTAGAAATTAATCATGTCATTGAATCAGGGGTTCTGTAATTTGTCATTAGTCATCATAACCGTTATTCATGATGGCAGTTTTCACTGTTTCATATTCAGTATTTATGGTAGAAATATTATCCTTATGTCAGTCTTGTATATGACACATTTCCAATAGCCTTCCAGTTTGGGTTGAAGTGGGAATGGTTTTGGTCAACACTTAGAAAAAACAACATTTATAATTATGTAAATTGATGATTGAGTGATTCAAACAGGCTCCACCTTCAATACAATGTTTATTTTTACTTTTATACCCTGCATTACTTAGACAACATACACTTAGACAAAATAAAAACCTAATCCCACAATGCCATGTGAGTAGTTACATACTGTACATTGTCTCGGTAAGAACACGGAGATGCAAAACATCAATCAATCAGCAAAGACATCAAGCTACTTTTGTACTGACTGTCAGACAACCATGCCAATCATGAAGTGTAGTGGTTCAAATGGAATTATGAAATCAGAAAACGAAGGCTGGAATTTAAAGCCACTGAAAAATTGCCATTTTTAAAACCAATTTTTAATCTAATAACCCTTGTTCTTATAAGAATTAAGTTAAATTAATTATCATTGTCTCTTATAATATGATGCAATTTTTATTCCATATATTATATATCATTGATTTCAATGACTAATAACAGAATATAGCAACATGCTCTATTTGAAGCATGCTGTGGAAAATACCTGGTACTATCTGTTATGTCACGTAGTTTATAAATAATAGATTGATAAGCATTTTGGCTTTTTGTTTTAGTGCTTTGAATCACCAAAAATAGATTTTTCACCACTGGTCCCCCATCTAATCAAGTTAGGTATGTCTTCCTGATAAATAGAGTAGTGTGTGTGTGTGTGTGTGTGTGTGTGTGTGTGTGTGTGCATTGGATGGGGCTGGTGGGTCGGTTAACAATTTGCATTTTGAATGTTTTCTTTCCCAATGGGTTTTATTATTAACCATAAATGAAGAGATTGTCGTTAAAGCTGGGGATTGAAAGCGGCCTATATTCGCCATGACCAGGCACAACTGATGTATGCATTACTTTTCAGATATCCATGATAATAAACATAGTGCACTGTACATACTAATAGGCTCTTCTACACGGTTGAGGTTTACACTGGAAGCTCACCATCAGAACTAATTCAGTGGGGAAAAGACAGGGGTTTGTGGCTGTAATTTAATTGTTTTTGAAGCTTAATATTTAGGGGGTTTACGATTAAATACAAATACAGAGGGGTTTTGTTCATCTGGAGCTGTGGTTTGAGAAGATGAGTGAATTCTGTTGAGCACAAAAGCCCTCTCTGCTCCTGCTTCAGGCCCAGAAAAGCCCATGCGCACTGGTTCGAGATGATCAGCTCTACATGCCTCTACTTCACAGAGTGGCAGTCAGCTTTTTGTTTGTCTGTCTCCGCAATTCTCTCAACAGATGTGTTCATTTATTAACATGCCTGTCCTCTCCCTATGTCCCACCTTGCCTTAAACGCATCTCCAGAACCCGTCATCCTTGAACGTGGTGCTCCCTGAGTTGAGTACGAGTTACGCCACCAATCTTTGTTGGGGGACTGAAAAGGGTTTATTTCATATCATGCTCCATAAACCAGCACTAAACCTGGGAGAGCGAGCAATCAGGGGGTGAACACATTGGGGGCCGCGGGAATTCTCCAACATGGCTGAACGTCCAACTCCCTCGGATTCACGCCAAGCGTTAAATCAAAGATGGGGGAGCTGGCTATATGGAGGGCCTAAGATTAGTGCTGGAGAAATGATTCCATGCTAATTGGAAAAAGAAACCCTACGACACCTTATAAGCACAAAACCCATTATGCGGCATCATGGAGAAAGAGTGGGAGAAATTGAAAATGTGATGAATACAAATGACGACAGAGTTTAAAAGCGAGTGGGCTAAACTTCTGATGGACGGATCACCTTAATAGGGGATGAAAGTATTCAGAGTGAAAATCACAAAGTAAGAGCGGCCTGCTTTGAAAGCAGAGGCTCGGGGATATTATGTCGTCGGGTGGGATAGTTTGAGTTGAGCCATTAGGTGGGATGAAAGGTTGGCCCCGCTGAAATCGATGGCTGTACCCCACCTGCTCTGCCATTACAACACTTGACACAAAAGGACAGAAGATTTCAACATTTCATGATCGTGCCCTCAGAGGCTATTCTGGCTGAAAAGGGGTGGATAATGTACTGGAGGGAGAGTAGGAGCTGAGAGAACCTTGGGAGAAAATAGAAAACCATGCCGACAGTGTCGCAGCTAGTAATGGGCAGAGGTTCGGCTGAAAGGTTGGGGTTGCGCAGTTAATTCAAGCTGACAGGGTAGGGGATAAAAATGGGTTCCTCGTCTACAGCCAACTAGAGGGCCAACCCTGTCCAATCTCTTTGATGGAGAGCGGCACGCGCCCCTCCCCTCCCCGGTAAAGGGGGAGACAGGAGCGAGAGGGAGGTGCTTTATTGAAGGTGAAAAGTTGCAATGTTTTCTGAGTGGACAGCCTGAAGGGCAGCTGGCAAGAGATTAGAGGATGTTATTAGAAAGCAATGGGCTGTACCTTCCTCTCATAATCCTCCCACATGGGGACGAGTGTGTAACTGTGAGTGTGCCTAACCTGATGTTATCGGTGACATTACATCGCCTGTACTATGAAAAACACCCCTTACACCTCAGCTCAGGTAGATGTTTTGTGTCTTTTTTTGACACTCAAACTCACCTTCATCTACTAAAATCCAGTGAGTCTAAACTCCATTGAGCCCTAGATTCACGCCCACCGAATATCCCAAAACCAGAGGACAGGGTCTGTCAAGGACACTTGGGTGCATAAATATGCTGGCAATTTTACATATCTGTCTCATGTTTGAATAAAATCCCAATTCACCTTTCTGTTAAAGTCAGGCTGACAGCCTTACAAAGTTGTACCTTGTAATGGCACAAGTCTGAATTGAATGTTGTAACATTAAAGTCAAACTGAAATTTGAACTGTTTTCATTTTTTGTTCAAGAAGATATGAGCTATAATGACCACATATAAAATCTACAGCTGTTATGTATATTCTTCCATCAAAGGAGGATATTACTGTGTTTGGGCATATTTTGGGAAACAGTGTCTAAGCTTGAAGACTCAAGATGGGCGTTGCTAGGAGATGCACTGTCAGCTGGTGTGCTACTGACTGAAGTCTGACCGGCTAATCTTACATCTTACAAACATTGAAACAAGACATGTTTCCCTTTATCAACAAGCCCATGCATACGCCAACCATGTTGGTTATCAACTGTTAGCATGTAAGTAAGCACGCTATCACATTATGAGTAGAAGCTGCATCGCCTAGCTTGCTTGAGTTAGTATTGATTCCCACTGAATGTCAAATTACAGATTGGACTAGGCAACCGCTAACAACAAAGTGGTATTACAAACTATTTTTAGTACCCGCCCACACAGATATTGCACCAATCAAAATATCAGTACTGACAATATCAATCAGAACCGAAAATCCACTACTTGGAGAAAACTAATACAGGCAGAAAATTAAATAAACAACTTCTTTTTGGTAGTTATAATCATGACCAAATAATGAAACAAGTCAAAATGTACACCCAAGGATAAAGATGAATGGTAAGTTCAGGGCTCCAGCACGCACAAGGTTAAACAATCTGTGTTTTATGAATAGTTATATAAGACTGTTATGTGTATGTTGTTTATGACAGAAAATCAAATCCAATCCAATGAGTACTTGAACTGTGACGAATTTGACCCGTAACAGAGGTTCAAATTATGCACAAAGAAAAACAGTTTAATAAACCACAAAATACGCTTTGAATGAGGCACTCTTAGGTTGTCAAGGAGATTATTCTCATGTCAGATCAGTCTACAGAGATGTGTTTTCACTCATTTCTTTCTTTTTTGAGGGGGGCCCTACAGTATGAATATCCAATAAAACCCTTTGCATACAAATAGAAATGAAATGAGTCACAATCTTACCAATCCTTTGTAACTCTGCTCAGGCACTGTTGGACTGTATAAATTTGGTTTTCTATCTAAGAAATGGTGAAATTGACGAGGAACTAGATTAGTCATATTTCTATTCAATAATAAGAGGAGTTTTTCCTTGCCGCTGTCGCCAAGTGCTTGCTCATGGCTGAATGTTGGGTCTCTGTAAATTAAAGAATACAGTCTAGACCTGCTCTATGTGAAAAATGCCTTGAGATAACTTCCGTTGTGATTTGGTGCTTTACCAGGGAATCCGCTATAGTGATCCCCTAATAAATTCTAATGACTGTTTTGAGTGTGACCATCCCTCACGCTCACATTGGTCATTAATTAAGGCTTCAACTGCAAAATACTTTTAATATCCACCAGTCAATATCCCCATCAACAGTGTTACTTTCAAAGTTGTTGCTAATTTTCAGCAGCACCACCACTACCCCTCATGCACCTGCTCAAATTTTGCACATACATTGCAGCTCTCTCCGTAAACGTCCCGTCATGTTTAAATAAAGCCATTACAGAGCATTTAAGTAACTGGAACAGACAGATGAAACTATCAATGTTACACATTGTTAACTTGTCCAAAACAATAGGGCAACAACGTACTACGAGGGTACTGAAACCCCAAGGTTTTCTATAGTACAAACAACCAGAAATGGTTTCAATCAATCACAATATGAAGCTTTAAAGTCAAAACATCAAACAAATGTTGTTGATGATGTACCAGAGGATGATGTTCCACACTTACCCTAGTGGAGAACAGCCCACAATGCCAACACACACACTCACACATATACCTACACACAGGCTAACCCCTCCACACACACACACACACACGTTACTCAACTGACTGACCCTTGACCTCCTAACTGTGACACAAACCTGATTCTAGGATCCACTGAGTAGATAGTAAAGTAATTGACTATGGTAATAACTTTACATCCCAGCACATCTCCACATGTCTTGGTATGCAGTAAACTGGGTGGCTTAAGCTTGGCATCTCAAACAGGTTTTTGCAGCAGACTTGGCATAATAATGAGTTTTTTGCTTTCCATTTGCAATTTTCTTTGCCTCCCATCGACTGCCCATGACAGTAGAGGTAATACTTGTTACCTTCACTGGGACACTTTGAACAAATCTCTCAGAACAAGGTTACTCGGGAAGACTTCATCTTATGCAGTGTTTCCTGTATTCACCCATGTACCTCTCATGTCCTTTTTGAATAGCCAATGTTCAATTAAGATTGCATTACTTTGTACTTATTATGCACTCAATAGTACTGTATATGCAGCACAGAAAATATCATGACAGTTTTCCTCACTTTAATCAACCTTTAAATTGATTACTTCTGCTGCAGTTTTACTTTCTGCTGGTGATTTCTTTTTTCTTTCTTTCACAAAAGCACTCCTTCTGTCCTGTTTACCTTATTAACCTGAGAGAGCACCAGCGGTACAGCCTCTGAGAACTAATGAACACTCCTGAATGTCCTCTGCTTTGTCCAAGATACAGTATATAGATAGAGAAATAGAAATGCTGATAATACTGCCTTTGAAGGTGGGCACAGGCTGTGCTAACTTCAAATATCTTGTCAAACAAGACTCAATGTTAGCATTATAATATGTCCTTTTTAGTATGCTTTAGGTATCCTTGAATATCTCATATCTGATGGATAATGATGATACAGCAGTGCATTAGCCTGCTGCCTTGTGAGTAAAGGTTGTCTAGGCCTAATTAAACCAGTTTTAATACATTTATGTGTAGCTGCATTTCATTTTATTACTCATTTAGCTCTCCATTGTAAGCCTATTTAATGAGTGACATTAGGGTAATCTGTTCAACATTTTAAAGTCGTGTTTACTGAATGACAATGCAGATAATCAGACTTTCATAAAGCAAACATTGTTCTTTGTTCATCACTATTCTCTTGGTGAACCACAGAAGAGCTGTAAAATCATGTTAGTTATGTTTACTGTTCTTTGAAATGATTGTGGTTGCACATCTTTAACTGGAAGACCATTTATGTGACATAAACCTTTCACATATTTATGCATGCTGTGGTCCTATCATATTACATGTTGGGGGCAGGCTGGAGAAACAGTCATTAACAGTGTGTGATGTACTGTTGTGTGTAATTCTGTATCTTTTTTTTTTGTCACCAACTTTTTTTTATTACTTTTTTTTCCCCATGTAGTTTGGTAAGGGTACAGGGCATACAACACAAAAGGAATTGTCACACAAAGAATATACACTCCATTTCAATGAAAATCTCAGTCAAGATGTATCAACATCTCTGTCTGTAAAATAACAGTTTCCACAGAAATATGCTAAGTTTGTGGGGAGGTTTCCATCACATAACCAGGATTTGCTTTGCTTTGCTGTTAATCCTGCAAACAGAAGTCTCTTCTTATGTACAGGTACGGTTATGGTTGAGTCATCATTCGGTAACATGATTTGTGGAAGGCAGGGTACTGAACTATCAAGTATGGCAGAAGATGGAGGCAACCTTTGTCCAAAACAAATATACTTTTGGGCACTCATCTCTTTCTCTGTGTTAAGTAAAATCTTTGAATAGCGAAGTAATTGGTTATTATAATTGCTAGAAGAAAGAGTCATGTTATTTCATACTTTGCCAATTTACATTGAAATCATAATCTTTTAGATCAATCTTCCATGATCCTTGATATATAACCAATTTGCCATCAATAATTAAACTATTGTTTCTGAAGATGGATGTGTCTAAATGCCATTTTATGTCCCATTGACTTATTCTATCAACTTGTTTACATGCATTAACTGAATGTGCAATGATTGGTCCAAATTTATTCTTCTTTTTTTAAAAACAGATCAGGAAAAAAAGAATATTCTTAAGAGTATATGCTAGTACTATTTGTTTTTCCAACTTCAGCCATGGTACAGCTGCCTCCTTATCAAACCATTTCAGCAAAGGCTTAAGCATGAATAAAAGATAATACATTTCAAAGTTAGGAAAAGATAAAACTCCTGCCTGTCTGCTATTTCGGAGAATTACTAATTCTCGGTTGTTTGTCTTGTCACACAAAATAAACTTGAAAATTTGTGTTTGCAGTTTCTTCCAAAAAACTATTGGTCGCTGGCTCATGTTTGAAAAAAATATATATTTTAAATAATACAGCATATGGGTCCTGATAACTAAGAGTCTGGAAGCCTTTTTTTGCAGTTCTTCTGTTATCGTGTTTCTTCTTTCTTTTCTATTCTTTGTCAATTGATGAATATAAATCTATACCCAAGTATTGTAAACGCTCTACTATTGGCGTTCCATCATCAAAGTCAACATCACCCGCTGGCGAGTTCAGAAGGAGTCGGGAGGATTTGTTCAAACTGATCTTATAACCTGAAATATTGCCAAACTTATGAATGATTTTTTAGTGCTGCTGGTAATGATTGTGGCACATTGTCAGAAATAATAAAAAATTATCGGCATATAAATCCAGTTCATGATATGTCTTGTTTACAATAATATGTTCCACCTCTTTAGTGTTTCTGATCTTATGCGCTAATGGTTCGACAGACAAGGGAAAGAGTGATGATGACACAGGACATCACTGTCTAGCTCCTCACTCGACAGAATATGCATTGAACAGTCATTAGATGTAAGTACTCTAGCTGTTGGGTTGTAATACAGAATTTTGATCATATCTACGAACTTTTCTCCAAAACCTATATTTTTAATTGTGTACCATAAATACTTCCATCAGCATCGACAGCAAGCACTGCACATGTGGACAGTATTTTAGATGCTGCATCTATAATATGTAAAAGGCATCTCTAGTTATCTGCTGCAAATCTTTGATTAATAATAATTTTGTAATTTGTGTAATTTTGTATAATGTCTTCTGTCTAATTTGTTTAATGGTGTTCTATCACTGTGTGTATGCCCCCCCCTACTGATGAGCCCCTTTCTAGGGACTACTGATGAAAATTAGCCTTAAGTTCACTCTGTTTTGAAACACCTTTGATTTGTATGTCCTCTTACAGTTTAAATGCTACTGTAGCAAGATGATTGATATGTCAAATAGTGTGTAATTATTTGAAGAAGGACACTTTGGCTTTTCTTAATGAGAACTGAGTCATTAATATTTAAAGGCAAATGCTCCGCCATTGACATTAATTGTATTTAGATAATATCTCAGCTTTTTTATACAGTGCAAATTCCAATTTTGTTTCAAAATACTCATTATTGCACACGGATCAATGGTACATAAGTTCATTTTGATGACATGTAAAGTTTATGAATTATTATGAATAACATATTGCATGGAAGTCTATGGAGGCCCATTTAATTCCCATTGTAATTATAACACAGCACCTGTATACAGCACAGACTCCATTAAAATATCAAACTGCTCAGTCTTGCACACTGATTAACTGTACATTAGCTCATTATGATGACGCTATACAGTATATTACATGAAAATCTATGGAGGCCCATTCAGTCCAATTGCATATATACCACAATACCTGCATACAATGAAAACTCCATTCAAATGTTGAAATTGTGAAGTCTGCACACTGATCTTCTGTACATAAGGTCATTATGATGACCTGACCTACAGTTTTTAGTTATATACTATATTATATTAAAACTTAATGCAGATATTTTTAAAAGTTCACATTTGCTCCCATTGTAATTATAACTCAGCCTACACATTAAGGTCAATGAGTGTCCATATTAATTATGAAGTCCAAAAATTAGGCCAATCAGCATCAATATGCACAGCATTCACACGCATTTTCTTCAGAAAATAGTTCTCTATTTGATCGTTACAAACCCTTAAGATACCAATGAACTTGTAAACCTCGGCAAAATTTGGATAACTTAAAAATATATAACATCAATTTTCTATAAATTTCCATGCAACTTACATTTTCCACATATAAAAAGCTTTACTTGAGGAATTTCCGGCTCAAACTCACATCTTTATTTTCAGTTCAACAATTGGTACCGTGTGTGTGTCTGCATCAATATATTTCTAACTCATCTGTCTAGCATGTGTGGATGCTGACAGCCACAGCAGCTTCCCTCACTCACTGTGATCCACATGCTGCCCATAAACATCTGACTGGTTTTTCATCTCTTCTTCCCTCACATGACACAACACTTGGCAACATTTAAAAATTCAATAAAAACACCACAGCTGATGATCATTCTTCATCTATAATAAAGCACAAATTTGTCGACATGGTGATAATTATAAGGAATTTAACTGAGGGACTGCATGGAGGAATGACTTGCCATAATTGCAGCGACCATAAATGCATGCTTTATTGCCTTTATAAAGTATTCATGCTGCATGGTTGATGTGCTCAGAATGTTTCACGACAGCAGCACTAATATACAGCGTGACTGATCAGAGTCATAAAACCCAAAAAAGGGCAAATGGAGGATAATTCTCAGCAGTGAAAGTAGTCAGGATACCGCTAACATAGTTGAGTTGTTGCACTGAATGTGTTTCTAGTGCTTTTTGAAAATAATTCCATTTGTTTAAATGCTTTGAGGAAAACATAATATCCAATTTTGCAGAAATCCCTCAGCTCTCACTCTGCATATATCGAGTCTAGGCTGTCAAGGAGGTGAGCTCAAAGATAAGAGAGAGGAAAAGTCAGAGAAGAAAAGGCTCTTTGGCTCTGAGGAGGAGTTACAAACATAATTTCTTTGCAGGTTATTCTAGGACCTCAGTATAATGACTGTGAAGTCAAACTGACCCACCTTTTTCTCCTGCGACTCACAGCTGGATGAGGAGTGCGTCTCATTTGTATAATCAGTTTACGGAAAAAGTTCACTGTCACATCGCTGCACAAAATATCATAAATTAACATTTAAATGAAGCTACAATTCTTTCAACATAAAAAGAAGAAAAAAATATTCACCATCAAAAAGTGTTTCACTCATTGTGCCATCTATGAGCACCTTGTGTTGGAAAGTCAACTGTCTTCAGTTGCTCAGAGAGGCAGTTATGTGTTATTTCTTGTGTAGGCAGGGCTGCACTGACTCATTTGGAAACTTCCAGAGAGAAGCATCATCTGATTATTAGTGACAGTAACTTTGAGAGGAGAGATATATGGAGAGGCTGATTGGACACAGGGACATGTTCTATTATCTCACACCTTTTAGTATTATTCACATCACTGAAGCCACGTGTGGTGCATTTTGATAATTCAAGCCAATTCTCCTTGGTAATGGATATACAGTAATTAAGTGAGGAAGTCATTTATGATGTGATTTTTTTAGATGCAATTTCAGCAACACTGAGCAAAGGTTCTGTTCTTGATATTTTTTGAGTGTTTACTGCCAGTGTTTTTCTAGTCATTATTCACAAAGCACATGTGTGGTAAATTCAGTATAGTTAGGTTTTCTGTATGAATACATCCTCACGGTTAAACCTAATTTTATGATTCATTTCTGTGAGCAGCGGGTTCTCTATGTGAACACACAGACTGGCAAAGTTCAAACCATTTTACATATTTCACATCATAGATTTAGTTATTTGTGTTTTATCTGTGGTCTTCTCACTGAAAAGTCATGTCAAGTATTTCCGTGCACCAGTCAAAACTGAGCAATATTACAATCAGAGTCAGAATCTGTTCTCAGATGTGGGGTGGTTTGCTTATGTTTTTTCCGTTGACTGTTGCTTATTTCATCACAAATACTCAGAGATCCCCTCCACTTATGTTGTAAGACGTATAGAAATCCTTTGCTTGGAATAATAAATTGAGTCTGATATGTTTTTTCCCACAAAGACGTTTAATTACCTTGTTAAAATCCTTCTATTCTATCTATTCCTTCTCCCTGATTGAAAAATCCAGAATATTTGCATATGAATATGCAAATATTATTCCTTTCAAAAGTTTTACTGCTGGATGCAAGATGTCTCCTTCCTCACTGTAAAGTCAATTCTGAGTGTATGTGCACTGGAGGCTTCAAGTTTACACATCACACTTTTGAAAGTTACATACCGGACCACGATTAACGCCAACCAGATGACAGTAGGTGTTCGCCTTTGACTCAGATTTTCAGTGAGATCAGAAAAACTCTCCTTCTTCAGCAGATGAATGTGAAAACAGCCTTCTACTGCCTAACTTTGTACAACTGAGGTAACAATAGAAAAACTTTTTTTTTCACTGAAGGGGGGCTTTAAAGGGGAAATATTATGCTTTTTTCTGGTTTTCTGTAAGGTATATACTGTTATGATGTCAGATATCTATGCTAAACAAGGTCAAAATTCCAAAACTTGAGGTTAACATATGTAGAAATGCTCCCTGAGAGTCAAAAGCCAGGGATTCAACCTGCTCTGGACGCTCCATTTGCAACATTTTTTTCTACCTTTCCAACAAACTGACATTGGCTTGTCATGCATGCCCATAAACAGCTCTCTGTTCCATGACTTTGGTAGCTAAAGTTTTCCTACAGGCTGTTCACTTTGTCTACTCTCATATTTCGGATCGGGTTTTTGGCTCCTACATGTACGGATGTATTTGAGAACTTGACATTTCAAGCAAAGGATGAGAGAAAGTAATGAAATCCTACTACTACAGTTTGTTTCATGGTTTGTTGATGTAGCCGACTGAGCGGCTGGAAGTCGGCCGTGATGCAGTTTGAAGTGAAGCTAACCAATCAGAACAGAGTGGGCTAATCAGTAGGCGGGGCTTAAAGAGAAAGGAGCTAAAACAGCCTGTTTCAGACAGAGGCTGAACTGAGGAGCTGCATAAAGGATCAGTATGAGATAAATAAGGATAAGTTAATAAGTTTTCTGAACTGTAAATCATGCAAAGATATTCCAGTAAAGCCCCAGATTAAAAATACAGACCTTTAAATGTGCATATGTCACTTTTAACATTTGTTATTAAATCAAGTTTTTTTTTTAAATTGTTTCATCATAATACAAATCCAGACTTTCAAAACTGAACACATATTGTACCCACTCACCAACCCAACTACCACACCTTTACTTTTCTCTGCACTATTCGAACATCATCCCGTTTCCTTTAATGTTTAAAGAACACTACCATTGGATGTAACTCTGTGCTGCAGAATTATTTGATAATTATTAGTTATGATATATTGTTAAATCAAATAGAGTTATTTATTTAAATACCTAATTAAATTCTGTTAACAATAATCTAGATTTGTATCATTTGAAAATGAGTTTATTATCTTCATAAACAGAATACATATTAATATACACTTTGTATTTATTTGTATTGAACTAACTGACAAATAGTTGTATACATTAAATAAACATGGAATTAAAAGGCAGTGCAACAATTTAACAGTCGTTTAAAAAAATGCTGTAACATTTCCAATGTTCAGTCATTGTACTGATGTAACTCAGAAATGTTTCACTGTTGAACATATTACCGTTTATTAATGGTGCTATTGTAATGTCTTATCAGTGTGGACATACCTAAGTACCTTCAGAAGTTACAGCTAGGTCTGTATCCCAGTGTTATAACAGTAAAGAACTCTTCAATCAGCGTTTTTATTCTAATGGTAGGCAATGAAGGAAAAATTTATATGCCTGCAGTGTCTTTAAAACTGCTGGAGTCTAGTTATCAATGCTCCCTCCATTCCATCAGTGGTACAGTTTTGGCACACATCACTACATCAGATGTTAAATTGGCCATCTCTCGGTACAAGCTGAGAGCCCCGCTGACTGTGGTTTATCCATCAAGCAGTACCTGAAAAATGACTGCAAATCTCTTTTATCACACAAAATTACAGCTTAGTGCATACAGAATACAGGATATAATGATCTTGAAAATACTTCAAGTTACTAAATCAAAGGAAAATGGAATAAACCAATATGCACTTCAAAGAAAGAAGCGAATTTAACTCATATTAGATTTTAACACCAATCCAGCAACTGTATAGCTGTAAAATCGACCTTTGGTGTCTGTGTATTACTGATAAGTCAGTGAATAGAATTATGAATTAATCAATCAAGTGTTTTCATATTCAAGCTTAATTAGGTACTACAGTAATACAAAAGGCTGCTCAGAGGGTCAGATTTTCTGTGCAACTTGGAGCATATCTGCCTTGCCTGGGTTTGAAATCTTTAAGTAGCAGCAGTGTCCTAAAAACCAACAGGGGGGAGAAATAATGAG
Organism: Thunnus thynnus; assembly: GCF_963924715.1. Lineage (NCBI taxonomy): Eukaryota > Metazoa > Chordata > Actinopteri > Scombriformes > Scombridae > Thunnus > Thunnus thynnus. The sequence continues at coordinate 9,205,146 of NC_089534.1, forward strand.
ATATTCCAATGCAGAAGAGCACACAGGGCTATAGAATGTGTCGTTAGGTTGTTATGATGGTTTTTTGTTTTTGGAAAGACCATTGTAAGCCTTTTAAGAGCTACTTGTTTATTGCCCCTCACAGAGTAGACTCACAGGTCAGTCTCTAGATGCTTTGTTCAATAAGAAACTGAGGACGATCTCTCAGATTTTCTTGTTAAAACTAGATGGAAACAATTAGAGAGTTTAAAAACAACCCTGCATTGTAGAACCAATCCAAAGTCTTCCAGGTGACCTTTCATATTGGTGCGAGAGGAGGAGGAGAATGGGGGGAGAGCATCATTTCCGGTAAGGTGTGTCTTTAACAAAATGTAAGTGGCGTAGATTCGCCATTCAAGCAACTACCATGCATTTAGAAATCCCCAGACTTTGGTAGGTGAAGATCTCCGTTTGTCTGATATTGCGTGACTACTCACAGAATAACAACTTGTGAGGAATGTTTGCATTTATGCTGCATTAATGAGAATTTAGCATGCACTCAATTGATTCAGTTGGGTGATTTAACATATGGATGCATACAGAAAAAAAACACACAAGTGTTTTTCACATACACACACACACACTTCTGTCAGCTCTGGCAGTGAGCAGGCGATCATCGCCCCCGGAAGCCCTCAGTGGGTGTTATGCAGCCTTGGCCCCCTTGGCAGTGTGCCGCCTCCTGGCAATCAATGCTCATTTTACTCACTCATCCACACCCCTTGCATTGATCTGTGTCGCCCTGGACATCGTGCATGCAGGCAACTACTCAATGCTGCTTTTCCATCCTGTCTGGAGCACAGATGGCCTACATGGACCCAAGAGAAAGGACATGGTGTTCCAGGTCTTTAGTACTGGGAGTAGGGGAGGATACTGGGCAGCACGAGTCCACTGGCAGCGTTTGGGTAGACGGACTAAAAGATAACACTCCATAATGGTTTGTACTTAGATGGATAGGTCGATGGGTAGGATGGATTCATACCAAGGTGCATGGACGGATGGATGAAAATAGGGTGCCATATTAATGTAGGAGGTGTAGCTCCAGAAATCACTGCCACCATCTGCCCTGCTGAAGAACTGAGCAATGCAGTAAACTGCTACCAAGGATCCAGTTCTATAACTGACTCCTTGCAAAAAGTGAAGAATAATATCATGATGAGGGTCTAGAGTTGAGCAAAACTGGATTAGCCACTAGGCCCAAATTTCACTGAGTGTTAATTGTTTTTGGTAATTTGATTGATTGAAAATTTGTTAAAGAATTAGCACGACTGAAATCCTGTATTCTGAGGTGGGTCCTGCATTATTTCCTATCAGGCCTTTTTCACCGCATGAACTAAACAGCCCGTAACTTTACATTTTGCTATTATCATTGTTCTGCTGTTGTTCAAACTGTTCTCTGCTCACTCTGGGGATGCATTCCTACTATTGAATTTCAGGACTGCTCAGGAGATGATACTAAATCAAAGTCAAGTCAACTTGTATTTTTGTAGCCCAATATCACAAATCACAAATTTGCCTCAGGGGGTTTTACAATCTGTACAGAAATACAACATTCTCTATTCTCAGACTCTCGATTTGATTCGGCCTCCTGCTTTCTTACAGTGCAGACGCTTTGCTGCTCGCTCCCGCCTCTGCTTGCATTCTTCTGCTGATATTCTTGTTTTTGTTGTTATAAATCACTGGGACTGTCATTTTTTGTATATATAGTGGGCTATTGCCATATTTCAACATTTTTATGACCTCCTCAGTACTGCATGAGAGAGGCCTACCAACAGCAAAAGCCTGTACTGCAGTGAAATGTGGAACTTAGGTAAAACTAATTAGCAGCAAGATGCCCCCCTTTTCCACAAACGACTACCACAAAATTCTACAGATTGATTGATGAAGATTGCAGTGCTGGAAACCAAAATTCACCTGTTAGAAGTGAGCATGGAAGTGAATGGACTATTTGGGAATGACACCACTTTACCACAGAATCAAAACAGTGGACAAGATCATGAACAGGAGGGCTCTGTAACAGGTAATAAATCTACAGTTGGTAATCCTCCCCCGGAACTATCTTGGTTCAAAGCCTAAGAGTAAATCATTTCCCTAGGAAATGAGAGGACGAGTAACAGGCAGAGCCCAGCGCCCTGAGATTTGTGATGCGACCAGGTGGCCTGCATTATCATCCGGGCATAGCGCCTCCTCAACCCCTGTTCTTAGCAGGACACAGCCGTGGACAGCTGTTAAGGGGAGAGCTAGCAACAAACCTCCCCAACAACCAAGTGTGCAACTGGAGAACAGATTTGCTTCACTGTTGCAGGACCCTGGATGTCTGTCTGATGACCTGGATAATCTCTCATCTTCACACAGCAGGGTAAGAACTGACAGTAACTTAGAAAGTAAAAGGCTTCGGGGAAAGATGCTTGAAATGTGTTTCCACAAACAGAACTTTTGTTCAATGTTTTATGCTGAAATTGCATAGGTAAATGAATCACATCATAAATGTCTTCCTTCACTTTACTATCCATTGCTGAAGAGAATTTGCTTGAATTACCAAAATGCACCACACATGGCTTCAATTATGTGAGTAATACTAAAATGTGTGAGATAATAAAACACGTTCGTGTGTGAAATCAGTCTCTCCATATATTTTCCTCTCAAAGTTACTGTCACTAATAATGAGATAATACTTCCCTCTGAAAGTTTCCAAATGAGTCAGTGCAGTCCTGCATAGACAAGAAATAACACATAACTGCCTCCCTGAGCAACTGAAGAGAACTGAGTCTCCAACACAAGGTGCTCATAGATGGCACAATGAGTGAAACACTTTGTTGAATATTTTTTCTTCTTTTTATGATGAAAGAATTGTAGCTTCATTTAAATGTTAATTTGGGATATTTTGTGTTGGGACATGACAGTGCACATTTTCTGTAAACTCATTATACAAATGAGACGCACTCCTCATCCAGCTGTGACTTGCAGGAGAAAAGGTGGGTCAGTTTGACTTTACAGTCATTATACTGAGGTCCTAAAATAACCCAGAAAGAAATGTCTGTGACCCCTCCTCAGAGCCAGAGAGCTGCTTCTTCTCTGACTTTTCCTTTCTCTTGTCTTTGAGCTCACCTCTTTGACAGCCCAGACTCGATACATGCAGAGTGAGAGCTGAGGGTTTTCTGCAAAATTGGATATTATGTTTTCCTCAAAGCATTTAAACATATGGAATCATACCACTAGAAACACTTTCAGTGCAATAACTTAACCCAGCAGTTTAACCTAGAAGTTTTTTGAGTGTAATGACAGAGCCTCAAGCTCTGAAATTGGGTGACTTTGCTGCAAAATATGTAAGAAGCATGTGTAGTAAGAACATCAAAATACTCTGCTTTCCCAAGGATATGGTCTCTGACATGACAGAAAGAATCATGCATAATGTGGCTGCACATTCAATTGTGAAAAACATCATAGTGCACGTAGGGACCAATGATGTTGTGAAACAACAGTCTGAAGTACTGGAACGAGATTTTATTGATCTGTTAAACACATTTAGATTTTTGAATGCTGAGGTGTTTATCAGTGGCCCTCAACCACCAGTCAGAAGACGAGTTAAGAGATTCAGCAGATTGTTGGCACCGAACACATGTCTTTCAACTGCATGTACTGTCCATTCAGTGCACTTTATTGACAATTTCAACTTTTTCTGGGACCACAGACATCTTTTTAAGGCAGATGTACTTTGCCTTAACAAGTCAGGAACATCTGCGTTATCAACATGGAGCTTCTGGGGCCTGTTTCTTGACTAGCTCTGAATCTTTCTGACAGAGGAAAAAATCTATAATCATCAGGAAATGTAATTATTCCCAACCACCCTGACCCTTGCTGCTGCCTGTGTGTCGATGTAGTACAGAATGAGGGAGTGTGCAGTGCTGGGTAATATCCTCTTGTATACAAGCTCAGTTCATCTGAAGCCCTTTTTTTCTCGGGTGCTCATGTCCTCAGCTGCGCCATGTCATGGATGCATGGCGTGTGCTGCTTCTGCTCAGCTGTCGGGCTCACACAGCAGTAACAACACTACACTAAAAAGGTAAAGTATAATCAAGAGTCCCACTAATGACCGTGCTGCCCATAGATTTGAGAACCACTGGTGTATTGACTAATGTAGTTAAGCAAACCTGAACTACATATCTGTGTTATCTGCTGCTGGTGCATTCTGACATTTTTGCCAGGGAACAAAAGCTAAGCTAATGTAAGTGGTACATGTCAACAAGCTAATTAGCGTAGGGTAACAGCGTTGCCTGGATATATCTGATAATTAACATGCTAATTAATGTTAGCTGCTGCATCGTTCAGCTCCTGGTATGTAAGTGTTTAAGTATGTAACATTATTCTATCTTTGTTTGATAGTTGGTCATCATGCCATTTAATTTCAATGTGTTTGACTTTATAGATGGATGTACAGATTTTTTTTGCCAAGAAGGGAGAGATCAGATTATTCATAATACTTTGAGTATTACAATAATAATAATACATTTGAAATAAATGTGAATTTGAAAACAGCATTGTCAAATTCAAGGACATTGTACAGTGTGAAGTAGTTGTAAAAAAAAAAAAAATAGAGTAAACTTAAGACATATAAAACTAGAGATTCTCTGGATCCATATTACAACAGCTATTCATGATAAATACCAGTTTTGTTGTGCACTGGGTGTCTGTCATCATTTATGCAGCTGTCTGTTTGTCAATAGATAAGCAGACAGTTTTGATTGGTAACTGAGTCATCTTTTGTAACAGTTCCACTGTACTACAATTACCATATCTGTAGTGTGCAGTATACAGTATAGATGTTGTGGTAGGTCTAGAAAGTAGTCTTTAGATAAGTGTAGTCATACAATTTTTATGTTTGGTCATTCTGTCTGCAGACTAGTAAGTAGCAGAACTGTAATCAAGAGCAGACTCTCGGTCTTGAGAAAGTAGTAAGTAGCTGCTATATATCAAAATTTCATTATTAATTTTAGTATCTGTTTTAACTTCTAAGGTCAGCCAGCAACACAAGAACTCAAGCATCCAACACATCAAACAGGCAGAAAAGAAGTGACAGTGAATACAGAGCAACACATGAGGACGGGCTTCCAACACGGGACAGCCAAGTAGAGTTGAAAGAGCTGGAGGAGTATACCCTGATGATGGAGATGATGATTGAAGTGTGTTGCTTTAAAGAAGTTAGTTTCTTTCTGAAGAAAAACTTAAATTTGTTTGGTTATTTTTGTTTTTGTTTTTATAATCCAAAACTGATTTGGCATATTATTGTGTAGGCTAATGAGACAACATTTATCCTGCTTTTAGATCACTGAACTGCCACTTTACAGTGTTTTATTCAACATGTCTATTTTTCAATGGATTTGAGAGGGATTTGGCTTCATATTATGCATACAGATAATTTGAGGACCTGTTTTAACAAATATAAATAGCCTGTATTGTCCACCCACTATGTAGCAGTGTATGGACCCATTGTATAATGCAGACTTCCCAAAGTGCCCTCCACCCCCTGAAAATGTAAATCTGTCAAAAACAAAGACATGCATGCTATATCTTGGAAATATCCCTGAAATTCTTATATGCAGCACAATTTATAAGATTGGTTGTTCTGTGAATATGAAAAATGTGTTTTGGGAACAATGTTTAAGGTAATACATGATTTTGTTATGTAGGCATAGATGACATGACTTAAAGGATTTAGGATATTTGGGTAGTTGGTTACACAATTTGGACAAAAACAAGATGGTCAAAACACCTGATATTCCCTAAATGGCTGTACAAATAGTTTACAAAAAACAAATAAAATAGCAATTAAACACTGATGCCATGGGTTTGAGAATTCTCAGCTGTCCTGTAGATGTCCATTTTGTCCAGGGCAATTGTCTTAACATTACAATAAAAATTTAATTTCAAATGAAACATAATGTTTGCAGTAGTCATACAATACAGTAAAATTAAATGAATTTAGGCAGTACTGTTCCAGGCAAAACAGCACGGACCACCCCCAAAGAGTTGTGCACACTGTGCTGCGTGCACACCGCAGCCCCAGGTGGTCTGGGCAGAGCCCCAGACCTTGTCAACTCCTAGAAACGCCCCTGGTCAGAAGTAAAAAAATCTTATCTCTAACTTATTTTACTTCCTGCATCACCCCTCTGTTCCCTCTGTCAAGGACGAGAGATAAGAGGAATCAAATCAAGAAGACATAACACAACGCAGCAGAAATCTTGAAAGAGAGCCACCTCAGCCCCCACCTGAAGAGAGCTTTAAACATGAGACTTATCAGAGCCAAGAGGAAGAGGAGTTTCCATCCCACTCACCAACAACCTCCTGCGAGGATTCACCTTCTTCACCCCATCCAGGTCACCCTCCTCTCTTGTCACCCCTTCCCCCTCCTCCTCCTCCTTCTTGGAGTTCACTGACCAGATGAAAGAGCTGGTCACTGCTGGGAACAAACTTAAGGCCCAAACGCACTAAAAGCATCTGACGCACGTGTTTTGAGGTACACTTATTGTTTGAAATGGCAGGAAGCACACCAAAAGCATTATGAGGCGTGTCAAACTGCCCTGACGTCCCTACTCCGACCTTGTTTTGATTTTGGAGCGTCAAATGGGAACCCAGGGACCAAAGCTGTTTTTTTCTGCACCCGAAAAAGAGAGAGATAGCACGAGCGAGAGACAGCATGGCGGTGGTCGAGCGAGGAGAGCAAGCGGTGGTAGAGTGAATGAGAGAAATAAAACGTTATCTTCTGATTGTTTCATGGTGGTTATGTTCTAGAGCACAAATAAATAACCATCAAACACTCAACGGGTGATCTACTGTGGAAAAAGACGCTCTTAGTTTCATTTTCCTCCTCTGCGTTTCTCCTTTTTATTCATTCATTACGTCCAACTAATGCAGCAGTAAATACAAAGAACACCAGGATGAATCTATGTTGGTTCTGTGATATTGGCATTTCAGATCTGATGCCTGCAGTGCGCCATAGGAGCATCAAATGACGCGCATCAAATGAGGTGCGTTAATTATCGCTTTCAATGCGTTTGGGCTTTTACCCCCCCCACCCCTTCTGCCGCTTCTCTCCCACCCTCTCTCCCCCAAACCCCCTTCGGTGTCCACCTCCATCATTGGCTGTGACAATTGTCACAATTACGACACCCCACCCTCCCCCTCAACGATGGCATCAGAAACATCCTCTGTCTCCCCAGCCTGATAAAAGCACAGCATGTCCATTTATTTGTGTACAAAATACAGCAAGCTCTAACTGATATCTACTGGGTCCAGGCTGCAAGGCTAATGGCACTCATGACTCTTCCCAGGACAAGCCAGGGCCCTGTGTGCCAGTAGCTTCCTCAATTCCTGTCTTGATAAGTAATAAAAAAGAATAGAAAAAGAATAGTGAATCTGCTAAGAAACAGGAAGCACCCAACCGATTCTGCAAATGTATCATATTTAACTTTCATTCCTCGTCAGCAAGAGTCTGTCCCAAAAAATTGGGCAGATAATGCTTTTAACACACTAAATCTAGCATTATTAAACATCAGGACTTGGTTAGACCAAGATAACAGTGCAGCTGTTCTAATCGAGTCAACCCATCCCAACTTCAGTTTTGAGTGAAGTTAGAGTGTATATGAAAGGAGGTGGAGTTGCCATTTTGTTTAATCATTCCCTCCAATGCAAGCAGATATCTTATGGAAATTTTGCTTCTTTTAAATATGTGGCTCTTCAGTTGAATTCCTCTTCTCGAGCTATGTTCCTAAATATCTACAGGCCACCTTAATACTGTGCAACCTTTTCCAATGACTTTGCTGAACTGCTGTCTATTATTTGTATTGACTTTGACTCTGTTGTTATTGTTGTTGATTTTAACATGCATGTTGACAACCCCCAGGACAAAGGAACTAACGAACTATTGTGTTCTTGTTAACTATGGACTGACTGTGATGGAGTCCACACACAACAAGGGGCTCACTCTGGACTTAATTCATCTCCAAGGGTCTGAACATTTCTAAGGTTGTGGTGACTGATGTTTCTCTCTTTGATCATTCCTGTGTTTTCTTTGAGAGCACTATCTCCATACACACAAATGTTCAAATAGAGGTGATCACGAAACAGTGCAACACCAGTGAAATATTTATCCAGGCTTTCTCTTATGCAGTCAGTCAGCTTGTATATAATTTCAATTCTAAAATTACAAATGTTATTGATGCCATTGAACTTACTAAGGTGACAGTGGTCTCTGGTAAGAAAAGATCTCCATGAAGAAAAAAAGAATAGAAAAAAAAGAGTGTCAAAAAGCTGAACGCAGGTGGCGAAAACAAAATCTCCATGTTCATTATGACATCTATAAAGATAAACTTCGCATCTATAATTTGGAACTGAGAAATTCACCATCACCAAAAACAATAATAATTCACGTTCCTTGTTTTCTACTCTTGACCAAGCTAACAATCCCTCCTGTGTCAGTAGCCTCTGAATTTCTATCCACAGGGGAGCAAAGAGTTTACCTTCTTCTTCACTGACAAAATGTCAGTGCCTCCATATTAGGTATAAGGGTATGTGTTGTCCCTGCGTCCAATTAAAATCAATCCAAATACCATGACACAATTTTATCCAATCAATCATAAAAACTTGGAGGATAGTACACAACATCTGAAATCCTCCTCCTGCTGCCTTGATATTCTGCCTACAGGCTTTTTCAAAAATGTTTCAAATTGCATGGCCTCAGATCTTATATAAATTGTCAACACGTCTCTACTCTCAGGTTTCTTCCCACAGGCCCTGAAAGCTGCCTTCATCAAGCCACGCTTAAAAAAAGATCAATCTAGACACTTCACTAATGAACAATTATAGGTCCATATCAAACCTCCTGCTTTTAAGTAAAATAATTGAAAAACCTTTTTTTTCAACAGCTGAACAACTTCTTGGGAGTAAACAACTGTTTTGATGTCTTTCAGTCAGGAATCCGACCACGCCACAGCACTGAGACTGCCCTTGTTAAGGTCTTCAGAGGCATCCACTTAAGCACAGACAGTGCCAGAATTTCAGTCTTAGTATTACTGGATCTCAGTGCTGCATTTCACACAGTCGACCACAATATATTACTAGACTGAGTGGAAAACTGGGTGGGACTTTCTGGCACTAAACTGGTTTGAATCCTAGTTTAAGGACAGGGGCTACTTTGTGTCTATAGGTAATTACACATCCGAGCAGACAAAAACGACGTGCGGAGTTCCCCAAGGCTCTATTCTGGAGCTTCTTCTGTTCAACATCTACATGCTCCCACTGGCTCAGATTATGGAAAACAACAAATATGTTACCATAATTATGTAGACGACACACACATTTACATAACCATATCACCAGGGGACTATATTTCCATACAGGGACAAGTTTTGTGGAAGAACAAATCATCATCATTGGATCTGCCAGAATTTTCTTCAATTAAACGAAGACAGAACAGAAGCAATAGTTTTTGGGGCCAAGGAAGAATGATTAAAAGTCAGTGCTTAGCTTTAATCGGTACTGTTAAAAACAACAAACCCAGCAGAAATCTTGGTGCAGTCATGAACTCAGACCTGAATTTCACCAGCCACATTAAGACATCTACAAAGCCAGCCTACTATCACTTTTAGAATATATTAAGGATTAAAGGACTTATGTCTCAGCAGGATTTGGAAAAACTTGTCCATGCGTTTATCTTCAGTAGATTCGACTAGTGTAACGGTGTCTTTACAGGTCTCCCTAAAAAAAAAATCGATCAGACAGCTGCAGCTGATTCAGAACGCTGCTGCTCAAGTCCTCACTAAGACCAAGAAAGTGGATTATATCACTCCAGTTCTCAGATCTTTACAGTGGCTTCCTGTCTGTCAAAGAATTGATTTTGAAAAACTGCTGTTGGTTTATAAACCACTGAATGGTTTAAGGCCATAATACATTTCTGATCTTCTGCTACATTATGAACCATCCAGTCCTCTCAGATTGCCTGGGACAGGTCTGCTTTCTGTCCCCAGAGTCAAAACTAAACATAGAGAAGCAGCATCCAGTTTTTATGCACCACATATCTGGAACAAACCGCAGGTCTGCTGCAACTCTCAGTTCATTTAAATCAAGGCTGAAGACTTTTCTTTTTGCCGCTGCCTTTTATTAAATCAAATTTTAGGCTTTTGATTCATCTCTTACACTGCACTGTAACTTTTATTCTCATATTGTATCTCTTATTCTGTTTTAGCTTATTTTTATTTTATATTCCTTTGACTCTTTAATAACTATTTTTAATTGTATTTAAATGTCCTTTGATAATGTCATTCGTTTGTACTTTGTTTGAATGCTTTTAATGTTTTATGTAAAGCACTTTGAATTGCCTTGTTGTCGAAATGTGCTTTACTACTAAACTCGTCTTGCCTTGCCTCATGTGGGTGTGATGCAACAGCTCGTTTGCAACACAGTCATTAATAAAACAGAGCACATATTTTGCCAAGTGCTGCTATTTTTTTTCCCACTAAATAGTGATGCAGTGACCAAACACATAAAATATAACACTATTTTATATTCTCTGAAAGAGAAAAAGCCCTGAAATGATTATGTTGCATCCTGCAGTGTGTTCTCCACAAGACTCTTCACCTCCCTGTCCTCTGCTTCAAGACAGAATCTGGTGGTTTGAATGTATGGAGCAGAGACAGAAAGGCTGCCGAAAATCAATATTAGTGTCACTTTTTCCATTGTCCTGGTTTTTAAAACACAGCGGGAACGCAAGGCTGAACATACAGTAGCACCAAACCCTTACAAATTAAAAAGTTCAGGTTATGGGAAGCTGCAGGTTATGGGTCGTTCAGTAAGGATTGGTGGAGGGTTAATGGGGGGCTACCAACAAACATTTGGTGTCTCTAACATGATCATCGGGAGCTGAGTGACCACACGCTTATCACAAATTTGACATGTGTATTCATTATATGAAATGAGCTGAAATTCAGGGCACACAATTTCTCATTCCATTAACATTTCCCATGCTCCTCCTATCTCTCCTCTTTGGCTCTTCTTCCCCAATTACCCTCAGCGCCTACCGCTGTGCTGTAAGAAGAAATTCCAACAACTCGTCAGGGTTTTTAAAAGTTCACAGACTTCTGGGGTAACGCTTCAGATTACAGTTGCCTTCATCTGTCACAAAGTCTACCCATGACAGGAACAAAAAATGTCTCAATATGACACAGCAGATTCGGCGAATAATAGATTTTTCATTGATCTGACTGACTGGTGAGATTGTTGGATTCCATAAGCCCTTGAAAATAATGAGCTGCTTCAAACACAGATAAAAGTATCACCGTGTTCTGCATAACAATTTATACAAGAGTAACCGAGAGTACCTTGAATTGTATTTGTTTGTGTCAAATGTGTCTTTTTTCTCGCATCACTTCTTGAAGTGTGTGTGTCGCCTACTGTATGAAGAAGAGAGTAGAACAAAAAACATTAGCAGAGGCACAGCTCAGTCCCTGGGCAAAGTCGGAGTTGCCATTTTAAATGAGGTCACTTACTTCCCTTTGGATTCTAATGACGTTTATTGATGTCTTTAATAAGTTTTTCTTTTCTTTTGGGTATTAATGGACAGTGTGATTCTGGGTGGTGCTCGCAGTGCCATGAGAAACAGAATAGCGAACGAGACAGGGAGACAGATGAGGAGAGAGCCAGACAGACAGAGATTGAGAGAGAGAAAGTGGAAGAGATCCCAAGAGTTCAGTCATACTAATCCCTTTGGCCGAGAGCTGTGAGTCAATTATTCTTCGTTTGTCTTTTATCTTGCCACTACTGTCTGGGAATGGGGCTCCTCCAAGGCCTGTCAGGCACTTATTGATGCTGTCTGGCCTGAAGGGTTCACACATTTCTGGAGACGGCACCAGAGACGTGTGGGGTCCGAAGGGGTAATTGGGTCAGGAATTGGGGTCGGATGCTTAACAGGTGCGTTGTATTGGGGTGTAAAAAAATGACACGAGAAAGAGCCATATCTAAAAAATAGAGTGGAGTTAAGGTTGTGGCGGTGTTATAGTTTTGATAATGGTGGAATTTACGAGAGTGAGAACTGTATGATGTAATAGGAAACGTAAAATATATAGCCTAATGGCGATGATTGTTCTTTTAAAAGGAACAGTTTGACACTTTGGAATACACTTATTCACTTTCTTGCCAAGAGTTACATGAAAAGATTGATCAATCTCATGTTTCTCCATGAAGCTAGAGCCAGGAAACAGTTATCTTAGATTAGAGTAAAGACTTAAAGCAGGGAGAAACAGCTAGGCTGGCTCACCACCATGACATAATGTTTCTGTTTGTGTATGCAGAGGTGCTGGTAGGCTCAATTTTGAGTTTTGGTTGAGCCAGGCTTCATTTATCTTGACAGATGCATTAGACATTGTTTACAGTAATAGTTCAACATATCTGTGAGTTATGTATGGAGCTGGAGTCAGGACTAATTTAGCATAAAGATGGAAACAGGCGGAAACAGCTTGCCTAGCTTTGTCCAAAGTTAAAAAAAAATGCACCTTATTAATCAACATGCTCTATCTAGTTTGTTTAATCTTCTTCAAAAAGAAATGCAAAAATAACAATGTGTTTCAGAGGGATTTATTGTTCTATGACTATTTCTTGGTAAGCAACAACCAGGTGGAATGACTGTGCACAGCTTCAAACTGAGGTTGGCAGTTTTAGTACCATTGTGCCTGAAGAGAGACTGATAGTAAGACCTGTACTCATCAACTGTATCTGACAACTTGCGCTATAGTTGGAGAAACTGCATCTGGGGGGGGGGGGTAGGCCAGCCAATGGAGGACACACATGTGGCACCCCATCACCCCACAAAGCTTAATTAACCAATAAAACAATGGGATTTATGAGGGATTGGCTCAGATGCCAATCGGGAGCCAACAGAAAGGAGACTGTCTCCTTTTTCACCTCTCTCACTATCAGCAAATTGTAGCTTATTGTTAGAAAGGTAGAGACTTTTATCCATGTATTACATTAAATCTAATATTCATGTTTTTAATACAAGGGGGACAAATTGCAGTAGTTTTAGCTCTGACTTTACTAAACCTCTTCCTGTTTACTTCTAGCTGTAGTGCAGCAGCCTCGCATGACACACCTAAATATAATCATTACCACAATATTCCCATGCAGCACATTATATATTTCTATCATTTTTCTCTTGTTACTCCATCTCTGGCTCTGCTTTTCTTCTCTCTGCCTGTCGTCATGAGTGTGAAGTTACACACGTCATATGTCCCTGGCTCAGAGTCGGATTCAGAGTCTTTATGTTCAGTGTGCTCCACCAGAAATATGTTGATGAGTTATCAACATAAACCACACTGGGGATTCTGTCAGTTTTATACTACAGCAACATATTGTTTCATTCATATTTTATGGTACATGATGTCATTAACAAAGTCAATTTTCTATTGTGTTGTAATAATTAGTGAGTTTGAAGGACGATAAACAATTAAATATGCAAATGATTTGCAAATGGCTACAGCAATCCAATTTTTTGGATTAACCACAGTGGTGGGTATTTAAAGCTTAATACTTACAAGCAAACTGGCCAAGAAGGCGGACTCTGTTGTGTGCCTTGACAGCCTGGAGGAGGTGATGCTTATGTCTTGTTGCAGAATAACAATGCAAAATGTTAATATTGTATTAAACCATAATGGATCCCACCACATCATATTTCTATCGAGAAGAATCAAATCATATTGGCTGCTTCAAAATGTATTTCGATGCATTGCATTGTTATTGGATATGGACATAAGAGTGGCATTCATCTCAGTGGGTTGGCTGCACAACGATAAAGATCTGTCATCATGGCCTTGGACTTGTAATGAGTTTGAAAATGATGCAATGTTGGTTAGTTTCAAACGTGCCCTTGTTAACCTTCAAACATCGCTACTAACATCACTACTATAAAGGACTTAACAAACCAGCATGTCAGTAACAAATCTGTTGATTTCCTCTAGGTCAACATGTCAGATCTATAGTCTGTGCGTCACATATTCCATCTGAAGCCTTTTTACTTTCATTTATTCTAAAACCCATTTGACAACATAAGAGTAGAAAGGCTAGTTAAAAGGGAAAAAAAAATGCTGACAGACGGCCAACAGATTGATGGAGAGAGAGAAAGGGAGGGAAAGGCTTCCTGCGATGAAATACCTCTTTGATGCTTCACTACAACCTGAGATGAAAAGTGTGGTCTTTCATCTCCGGTTTTAAGAGAAATATAAATGAAAAGTCTCAGTCTTTTGAAATCGTTGCAGATATGACTGATGACAAATTACTAATGTTTTTTGTCCGTTTTTGACAAGCTGGAGTAAATGTATACATGTTGGTACTTCCTCTGCATTTCAGACTTATTTACAGCTTTATATTTTTATTTTGGACTCCACTAGAGTAGCTTTGCATGATACACAGTTCAAAGAACGTATTTATCTTATACTGGCCCTTTATACAGGACCTCAGTTCAGCCTCTGTCTCTTAACAGGCAGTCTTAGCTCCTGTCTCATTAAGGCCCCCCTCCCGATGAGCCCACTCTGTTCTGATTGGCCAGCTTTCTGAGGGGCAGCACCTCTCAGAGTCATAATAAGTTACTGCTAATAAAGAGCCAACATTTCCTGCTTTACTGCTTCAAATTAAAGCTTTTAAATTACTAAATAATTGGATACTTTTATTGTGAAGAATTTACAGGAAGTGAAACATGTTCCTCACTGAATTAGCGGAGCTTTGTCAGCTAAAATGATTGAAATAACCAGATATGGAGATTTTGGAGCTCTTTGTTCAGTTTGCAGTGCGATGTAATGGAGTCATTGCTCAGTGTGACTTCTCGCCAAAACAATGGAAAATGCCATAATGTTAGAGGATCGGAGCAGATGACCATCTAAAGAAACCCGTCATGAGCCAACATCAGCTCGGGCTGAAAGAAGAAAAAACTGTTGGAAAACAACATTCAGAGGAGTCTAAAGCCTGAGCTTTTTGCGTACAGGGATTACTTCTACATACGTTTACCTCGTTATTTGACACGTTTGCCATTTTTAACATCTGATAGTGTAACATTATATGTATAATTTAATGACTTAAAATAAGGAAAAGCATAAAAGGTCCACTTTAAAAACTCTATTCATACACAAGACAGACTCTCCCATCAGCACCATTCCATTATTCCTCCCAGTCTCTTTATAGGAAACCATTTATAGTACATTCTGGGCAAGGTGATAAATAATATAAAATAATTATGTTGCAACCTGTCTAATTTTGTCGATGCTGTGGAGAGTCTGATATCATTTTAGTTAATTTAAATACATTGCATTTAAACCAACACACTTCTCCAGCATAAAACCAGTATTCAGTATTCATTCAAATCAGTATTGAATGATTCTGAAAACACTAGCTGTGCAAGGCACTGTTGGTACCTACCTGGTCAAAGATGTTAAGGAAAAGATGTTAAAGATTTCTGCATTACAGTCAATAACTTCAGCATGTGAAATCAGTATATTAAAGTGCTTGGAGACACTGTATAGCCTAAAATATTGGCCAGATTTATAGTTTGTAGCCTCAAACTCTATATCAGTTTTTCAGTAGATGGCAGCGCTGTGTGCACTTAAACTGAAATTGAGCATACCCTCACCCAAGGCGCTATATGTCATTTATGTGTCCCTGGAAACCCACTTTCATGAGCTTTTTATTCCGTTTTTGTCAGAATTTGGTTTAATTTTGTTGATGAGACACCATTAAACACAGTACGCAATTTTAGAGCATTGAAGCTTTATGTCTAACTACATTATATACATTTAATTAATTTTGATAAATGTGGTTAAAATTATTTTATCAGCAATACATTGTCCTTCTACACACCTGGACAAGAGGGTGGAATCAGGTTCCAGGATTTTCAAAGTACAGATAAGTTAAGTGTTTTGAACCATGTTGCTGCGGGAGCAAGTGCTTCCAGTCAGTCTCTGTTGAACAGAGGAGATTCAGCAGTTCAAGATGTTCCCACTCTCAGCGGTACCTGGAAGTTGCTCGATATCTCTTCTGATCCACCTCCTTCACACCGAATGCATTTTATTTTAAACTCCTTCACTATCTACACTTAATATTTCATTATTCCTACAGTATGTTGTTCAGTTTTTTAAACAAAAATAAAGAACCCTGACTGTATGTTCAGACAGAAAGAGTCAGTGTGATTGCAAGTAAATGGAAAGACCCTGGTCGGCTCTGACTAGCAGCTCTATGTCACTAGTCATAGTACACTGAACAGTGGTCAGTCAGCATCCCCTGGATCAGTGTTGCCAAATATTTTAGGTGGAAAGTAGCCAAAGCCTGCACAAAATGTCAATACATGACAATCAGACGCTGATATACATACATGAGCATAAAAAAAAATAGAAGAAGAAAATGAATTCCTCGGAAAACAAACAAACAAACAATAGGGATCAGTGATTGGTTGTTCGGTACACACATTCACAGTTCACTCACGTCTCTGTCTGGCCAATGATCGGTCAACTGAACATGCTGCTCTGTCTCACTCACTGAACATGGTCAGTCAAGAGAGCCACAGCCACATGAGTGCACATTCACTGAGAAACACTGGTGATGTAGTGAATCAAGGAGAGGAGTTAAGCTTTACCTGAAAAGGCTGAGAGGGAGACTTTAATAATCCAGTTTTTATTTATATCTGAAATATCTGAGAAGAGACCATTTTCCTAATGAGTCATTCCTGATTAATTTCGCACCAGCTGTTAAGTGGCACATACCAATGATCATTACTTCCAGTTAATACACATCTGTAAGTTTGCATCCCCTCGTGAAAGGAAATGCATGCTCATTTCCACTAATGCTTTATTAAGGCATGATGTGCCTTCAAGTTAATATATAATGGAAAATTAAGGCACACCAGGGGTTGTAGTGAGGTGGCAGACTTGAGAGTAGAAAAATCTTGAACATAGAAGAACTATTAGATGCAAAAACATGAATTTTCCAATAGCAGCACATTTTGTTGAATTTTAATCATCCTATCTCCTCTTTAAGATATATTGGTTTTGAGAGGGTACCACCCCCCCGAAAGAGGAGGCAACTTGGATGTTTTACTCTATTTATTGGATATTTAGCTGAAGCTGTTGATGTTCATCTAGAGCTGAGGTTTTTACTTTTTCTGTATATCTATTAGATAATATATTTAGTTAATATACTTAACCAAAGAATGGTGATGTAAAATTTAAATCTAGATGTGGTATGAGACATATTGGTTCTTTTCACTTTGTTTGAAGTGATTTGATTGGCTGTAGTTCCTGTTACTGTTTGTTAAGAGTTTTGATTCGCTGAAGTCCTCTTTATTGTTTTTCTAATGGTGGAACATGACTGCCTTTTATCTTCAGATGAGTTACTAGGGTGTGGCCTACATACCATACCAGTGCCTGTGTTCTTCTATTATTGTTGATCTTGAAAAAGGCCTGAGGGCCGAAACATTATCTAAATAAAGGAGAAACACATATGGAGCTAGTGTCCCCTCAAGTTAAACCTGCAATAACATTTTTTTTGGCCACTTGGGGGGTAATAGAAGCAAGTTGTGAAAACAACATTGACATATCATTACTATTCATGTTGATATGTTGAACTTGTTAGCAAACAGTTACTTATTCAAGTCAAGTCAATTTTATTTGTATAGCCCAATATCACAAATCACAAGTTTGCCTCAGGGGGCATCGCAATCTGTACAGTGTCCAGCATTTATTGAGCAACATTATCATTCATTTGTAGTCATGTTTCTGGCCCCCTGGCGAATGGAAGTCCAATATTCATTATTTTAGGTCTGTTTTTGGCTCTACTAACTCCTGAGGGAAATATCTGTTTCTTTGCCTGATACATTCTCAACTATGGAATAGAACAGAACAACAGAAAACAGCACAATATCTACTGTATCTGTTAGATAAATGGTAGAGCAAGAATGTAAATGCAACTCCAAAATGACAGCAACTCCTGCGTTATGTAAGAACTAACAGCACTCGGACATTTCAGATACACCCTTCCCTTTATCGTGAGTGATAAGGGAGACTGCATGGATACAATGCACAGGGGGAAACTGGGATAGTCCTTCGACCAAAAGACAGGAAGAGCAAACAATCGAAGTAGGAGCCTGTAAAATTGGAGAAGAAATAAAAAGTATTTTTTACTGAAAAACGTGTGTTTTTACTTTAACCAAGTGTTACTTCCCAAGGAGCGTATTATGAGCAATCTATATTATTTTGTGGGGTATGGGTAATGTTAGAAAAAGCCTTAAGTTTTTATCCTTCAAAGCCTTTTTCCTTATACACTGGAACTTATTGCTTGAAAATATAATCAGTTAAGTATAAATTCAGGCTCTGTTTTAATCTGAAGAGTTAAATTAGAACAATATAGCAGTCTGAGTTTATATTTTTCCTATTCACTATACCAGCACACTTCACTGCAAAAACATTTCTGCTTCTTTATTTTCATGTGTTCTACATGAATCATCAGCTGGAGAGGATGTTGACTTTCATTTATGTACCCCCTTTTAAAAGGTCCTGCATTTTCAGCCTCCTCTCGAGTTTTCAAACTAACTTGTGGTGCTAACATTATTGAGCGCTAGCCTGTTACAGCTGATAAAATCTGATTGCAAAAAGTTGTTATTTCTGCCAGGAACGCTTGTGGATTGGAAAGTACACAGTATGCCTGTTTTTGTCTGAAATGCCTCTGACACCTCTTGAACATACCTCTGTCTGTTTCAAGCATTACTATAAACTTTGAGTGGGAAATCTGTGCCTGTCAGTAGCAGTTCTAGCCCGTTTTAACCACAGGGGCAAGCTATTGCTTTAGTGGAGCCAGTTAAATTAACTCTGAAACTAAGTGCTCATTTTAACAGTGGTTCTGAAGCCAAGTCAGGCAGGTCATCCAAAAGAAATAAAGTATAAAGTAGGACAATGCGTCATTTTACAAACTAAGCAAAGAACTTCAAATGTATAGTATTGTTCTCTTGTGTCAACAGATTTATGTTCAAATAAAAAAGGGACAATGCAAATACCATAGTTGCATGATTTACACTTGTTTCTTATGTATTTTCTTAGTATACAGACATATATAAAGTACCACAAAGCACATACTCTGATACAGGTACAGTTCAGTACTGAATACTAAAAAGATTGAACACTAAACGTTCACAGATCTACAGTTTATGTTGACATCAAAAGTATTAATGCATGAATCAAATACATGACTTATGCACTCTTATGCATGACATACAAAAATAGCGTAAACATCCTACAGCGTTCTTGTTACTTTAAGCTCATTACTCATTTTACAGCACAAAGAAAGAGAAGACTAACAGGTAACCAGACCTTCTGCGCATGCTCATGCAAATTCACACAGTCAACAGGTGACTGAACAATCAAACATTAAAAAACTGGAGAAATTCTAAATTAATCAGACTCTGTCCTTGTGACTGACTTCTTATAGACAGCTCACTGTCACACTGCAGCTTCAGTATCCATGCAAACAACCTACAATACATCATCTCTTTGCTGTCAAGAGCTGCTGTTAAGTTAGGTTAAGTTGATAGGTGTAGCAACAGTAACTAAGGGGAGGGGGGGGGACACAGTTATATGATGCTTTACTGGCCTTTCCTTTATCTTTGTATGCAAAGGAGACAAACCCAGTGGACAATGTATCATTGCCCTTCTCACCTCTAATAAGGGCAGGAGTAAAAAACCAGGAAACAAATCTTGATGTTTAAGGTTGAAAGGACAAATGTATGCAGCTCACGTTAGCAAATCTAATCAAATCAGCTCAGCGTCATTGTCTGCACCATTGAGCGTCGAAGCATTACAGTTTCAGTAAGGTTTACAACAATGTTCCCGAGGGAGGGTTGATATTTTTATGACGGACATGAAAATTTCTCCATATACTGTTCACAATAAATTACACACCCTCCACTGACAGCTAATTAAAGAGCGACACAACTTTTTTAAACACCTCGTAATTTCCTACCTTACACATTTGGTAGTCATTTGGAATATGCCATCAAAATAGTTTTACCAATTAGTTTTTAATTGTACCTTAGAGGATCAATGGAATATGCACGGTAAGCTTCCTCCCTTTTCAATGTTAATACGACTGTTGGTCTTGATATATGTGTCAGGGAGAGCTGCCAGCCTTCTGCAAAGTCACTTTAATGATTCTCTTAGGTGGCAGGCACTGCAGAAAACCAAACCACAGCAAAATCAGTTCATACCCACAAGGTCACACAGTGAAGAACCTCGCTGTTATTTATTGATAAATACTGCCTTCATTCCTTGGCTCCTTTCTCCTCACTTACTTATGATTCCATTTTCTTTCCCTCACCTATTTTTTCCTGTTTCTTTCAGACGGTGTGAAAGCCTTGGCTTCAGAGGTGCGTAGGGGCAGTTGATGTCTGACCAAAGGTGTCTTTTTTGGCGCCGAGGGAGACAAAAGATGCAAGCCCACACAGTTGCATTGTGAACCAAAGGACTGTGTAATTTCTATCACTCACTGCTCTTTTTTTTTTCCGCTCCTCCACTCCTCAATCCATCCCTTGGCCTGTGCCCCTCCCACACACTGGTAGGAAATGTAGCCTCAAAGCGTCACCACCCACAATAGAGGCTCAGAGATCACAGTCTGCCACGAAAACACTCCTCCATACAATGATTCCTATTCCCTCACTTCCATGTGGATGTACGTGCAGCTGGCTGAATCTGTGCACCATGCACAGCGAGGTGTTTCATGTCGGCATCGTTGCAAATCCCAACGCTCCAAAGCCTTGTGGTATGGAAATGATTCACCATTAAACACCCTTATATCTGCATGCACACACGGATACACATGTACACATGCCACTTTGTAGAAACGGATATGAGAGGTAATGTCACAGTCTTACTCGACAGGCCCGTGGGTCTTCCTTTTCAAGACATCTTGCGGGATGTTGCTGATGTGCCACAATGGGTTTTGAGACAAAGAGGCATCAGTCTAAACAAAGGCCCTTTAACAGCTCAACTCCGCTGAAAGAATGCACAGCGTTGCTCGGAAGAACTTGGGATTACAGTCACATGTGATGTATAATTTATGAATGGTGTTGATAGATTTATGGATGTCTGTTGGAAGATGTTGTCTTTCCAGCGGCAGCAGATGTGTATAATAGGAAGCAGTCGTCCATGTAGAATTTTCTCCTTGTGGATTTATCCTGCATCTTACCAGTTTTGGTATTACAGACTGTCCTTTATGTGGTATCATAGTTAAGTTTAAGTAATATATTCCTATTAAATATCTCTAACCGATCTAGTCAGCAGAGCATTTTCTGAAGCTTCTGATGGCTCTCTAATGGGAGCTGAGGGAAGATGAAGTTCGATATTAAAAAAAAAAAAAGTAAAGTTAGGGGTTTTTTTGTTGTAGTAAAGCTGATATGAGCTAAGATAAAGGATAGTTTAACAATATTTTAAGTCTGTCCTAAAACAATAGTCAGGTGCACAGATGAACATTGAGCCATGTTTTTCTTGCTGCATTCATTCCTGCTGTTTATACTGATCATTAACAGATTCCTTCATAATGCACTTTCAATGTAAGTGATGAGGGACAAAACCCACAGTCCTCCATCTGTGCAAAAATGTATTTAAAAGTTTATCTGAAGCTCTTTTTGTTACTATACTTCCACTGCAGCAGAACAGGAAAACACTGACCGTCGAGACACAAAGAGGGAACTTGGCACTGAAGAGACTGTAAATGTAAATGTGGGAGATATCCACTTTATTTTACTTGGTCTGCTGAAGCTTCATATTAGCTGCAGATTAACTTTTAAATACATTTTTGCTCAAAACGAGGACTGTGGGTTTTGTCCCCCATCACTTACATTGTAAGAGGGGGATCTTTTAATGGCCAGTATTAACAGGAGGAATGATTACAGCCAGCAGAACCTATTTCAATGTTCACATGTGAACCTATAGCAATGTATAGTTGTATAGCAATGGACAAAAAATGTGCTTTAAATATCTGGTTGTCATAAAAATCTACAACATAGGCGACTCTGACAGGTCAAATGAAAACCTGTTATAATATAATTTAGAGAGAGCTGGGAAGATGCCAGCCATGTTTTGTAGTTAAAAAGAGAATTACTAGCTTCTTGGAGAGGCTGCTGGAAAGTGAAGACAGTAAACTGAGTTGGATTATGTGTGCCCATTCAGCCCAGTATCCTGAGAACAACGTCTGTATTGGACGATTCTGCACCTCACAAATTACGTGCAATGCCAAAACCCAAAGCCAGTGCAGGAAATAGTTTGCCATTTTTTGTAGCGAGGTTAATGTAAGATTGAGAAGGTCAAAGTGGTGGATGAGACTAGAGTTCAGAACACCAATAAACATTTGTGTTTTTATTAATTGTAACCATGATCTTTCCCTAAAGCACACCATAGTTGGTTACATACCATGGACAGATGTTGCAAACGTTGGCATTAGATGTAATCTAGGGTTTTGTAGAATCATCCAATTATGACATCGTCTGGCAATTGGGTTTGACTATTTGCTTAACTTGTATGTCTCAGATTATACGCATCACCACGGATGTTTCAGGTTAAACAAGACACAAGATGACCGGTGTTTTTTGTCAAAAAATCTGAATCTAGACAGTTTCTTTCCTCAGGGTTTCACAGTCACCTTATAAACAAAACGCACTGATGGCTACATGTGTATAGACATGTCATTCTGCAATGAGACAGCAGTTAGGCACAAAAAAATCAATACTTGATGTATTTTCGAAGAGTCGGTATCGTGACAGCAACGTGCAATCATGACTGTAAATCTCTGTAAAGGCAATGAGCTACAGAACACACGGCGTATTTCAGATGTGAAAAATAACTGACCTCATTCATCTCTTAAATGTGCTTCTCTTAAACTACAGTACATATAACATGCCCTAGCAATCAATATGAGATGTGCATAAAACTGATTGATTACAGAACATAGTATCAAAAAAAAAAAAAAAAAAGTCTCCCCTGCCGGCCGTTTGAAATGACTTATATCTGGCTGCACATTCACACATATGCACGATAGCTGCCTGCACAGAGCAGCATACCCGAACAAACTGCTTTCCTGTTCGCTGCCAAAGCACTAACTCATGTAAAAGATGTATTCATACAACAATGTTTCCTTTCACTGATTCCAGTGAACATGAGAAAACATGGAGCGAAAACCACAAAAACCCAGTAGTCCCCCCGATGGTGTTGTTTATTTTCATTTCCAATGTGAAAATCCACCATTTTTCCAAACATCGTGTAATGTCCCGGCAGTGTTGTCTCATAAGCTTCTCACTTGAATATGCAAAAAAGGGGTATTTGTTTGAAGAGGCTTGCTAATTCTGCTGACACTTGTGTGCGTGCGTGTGTGTGTATGTGTGTGTGAGAAACAAGGAGAGCAGCAGCAGACAGCAGCCAGTGACCATGGGACTAAGGATGAAGTAGGTGGATTAACATGTTTGGACAGGGAGACTGATTGTTTGAACAGTGTCGCTGAGTGAATGACTGACTGATTGAAGAACAACATTGACTCAAATGTAGAGTGAATGAGATCGCCCTGAGCTCTGTAGTCTCAACAGTGCGTGCGTGTGTGTGTGCGTGAGGTTGTATCCAAACTTGTGTATGTATAAAGTCATCGATTAAAGAACGGACAGAAGAACACTCCCTTATCTGAAAGTGTTTCTGTTTGCACGTACAGTTGCATCAAGTAGTAAAAGTGCTTGCAGCATTCGCAGCAACATATAAATGAAACATGACGCTATGAGGTAATAATTTAAACAGTGGGATTATTACAAAGGGTTTGTTTGCAAGCAGTTGTTTTGTATTATGATGCACGCAGCATGCATAATGCAGATGCATCTTCTCTTATGGAATCAATACCTTACAGCATTACACTTGTGTACAGTATCAAAGAGATGAGTGTGTTGGAGCACATAACAGGGGGGAAACTGCCGCAGGCTACAGGTTTAGATGGTAAGCTAAACTCTTACTTTATGTATGTGTGTGTGTGTGTGTGTGTGTGTTGTATTGGTGGCTGAAAGTTTCTTCTTATTTATGTGATGTATTTTATATATGTGTCTTCTGTCTCGTCTGTTTAATGTTTTCTGTGTTTTACTGTAACTTGACTTACCTACATTTCTTGAAATCCAAGTACGGCCCAAATTTATCATGATGAGTACTATGTTTGCTCAAACAATATTTATGATTCAGTTTAGTTTTTTTTTAATGTTTATTAGGATGCTGCATCACTTTTTTTTTCCTCTCTTGTGCATTCTTTAGGGGTGAAAACAAGAAGAACAAAGCTGATTTGGTTTAATTGGTTTCCAGGCATCTTTTAGTGCACACTCATTATTGTGGTACTAAATTGTCCTCATTTTATGATTTCTCTGAAGTATCTGGGTTGCCAGCATCAGAATTTCTCTTCTTTTTTGTTTCCTCTTAGCTAATTATTTAATCTATATTTATTTATCTGTTA
The DNA here is from genome assembly GCF_963924715.1 of Thunnus thynnus. Classification (NCBI taxonomy): domain Eukaryota; kingdom Metazoa; phylum Chordata; class Actinopteri; order Scombriformes; family Scombridae; genus Thunnus; species Thunnus thynnus. The sequence continues at coordinate 9,229,704 of NC_089534.1, forward strand.
TAAATATATTTGGTTATTGTTATTTCACTGGATGAAATGTTACTGGAGATACTATGAATTCCACTAAAATAAAACTTTAAAAACATGTTTGTCATGTGTTATTCTGTAAAAAAAAATATATTTATTCCATTTTTACAAGTTCATATTCCTATTTTACAATCTAATATATTTATGATATATTTATAATATATAAGTAATGATTCTGGAACAGGAAATTGATTAACATGGAAACAAAAAGAAAACCTAACTGGAGAAGGAAAGAAAATCAGATCATAAGTTAATACAAGTGAAGTTTTTGAAGCTACAAGGAAAGATGGAAAGTGATTGTTTGATAAATAAAAACATAGTGTTGCAACATTCTGTCAAGTTTTCAAATCAAATTCAAATAATAATTTCTAAAACTAATGATATGTCTTGCTTTAGCTGTATGTAAAATCACCATTTGTCATGACCAATAATATTATGTACAGTCACTCCAAAATATGTCTTGGAAGGTGTGAACTCATCTCTGTTTCATCTACTCAAGAGCTCTTTGCAGCTCTCTTAACTTTAAGTGTCCGCTTAAGTCATAAGGAATATAATGAATAACTTACTTTCGAGTGAAGTGAGGGGTTTTTTTAGTTTTATCTTTCACTTTAGTCTAAATTTTCACCTTTAGCAGGTTGATAAATACTTTCTCTGAACATCTCTCATGAAGCAGCTGTCTAGAAAACGATGCCTTTCGTCTACAAGTTGTTGAATATCCCCCTGAAGACACTTACTGACAACTTCGGATCGCGCCCGTGCGGTTACATTCTCCACAACATCCTTATGGTTACGCTCACAGCATTTAATAAAACCCAGCTGGAAAGCAAAAAAAAAAAAAACTATTATGATCATTTACAGCAAGAGCTATGGGACCGCAGTTATTTGGCCAACATGGATAATGCTGAAAACTACAATGTCCAAGCTGTATCTTAAGCTCTGCCAAGCCCACTCCTTTGACCTCATTTGAGAAGCTTAACTCTGTTTGGCCATGCTCAGACGGTAGACAGCAGGAGGTCCACTCCTGGCAAAGGAGGCCACATGACCAGATGGACAGCTAGATAATTATAGTTCTATTCAATGGGACCACTGACCACTTCAAGTCATTTTTGGCTTCATTGTACTTGTTTTGAATTGATTTTTAAACTTACACAACCATTTAATATGCTAAATATGGTAGAAACGATTTAAAAAAAAAACATGACAAGAATCTGTGTGACTTTAATATGGTTGCCAGTGTAAAATAAAGGTATTTTGCCCTTATTTGGGGGGGTTTGTTTTCTCAAGTCATTAAAAGTTGCAATTTTTGGAAAAAGTTTTTTTAGCCAACAGTAATGCAAAGCGAGCTCTAACGGTCTCAGTCAGTCTGTGCAGGCCTTGGCTTGGAGCAGCGATCACATATGTCTGGAACATCAGCGGATGAGTACTTCCAGCCAGTCTTTTCAGATGTTGGAAACACTCTCTGTCCTAATTGGGGGATGAGGTTCTTCATCATTTTTTAATCATAACTTATGGCTGTTTCCTGTTAATCTTATTTGTGGCCAAATCCAACCAAACCGTGGAGAAGATATTGCATGGGAGTCCAAATGCAGTGTATGTGCTTGTAAGTTTGTGTGTCCAGCTTTACTCATGACTTAATTTGTGTCTATTATGACCACTTTTCCTAAGCCGTGACCAAAATGGCAAGGGGACAAATTTCTTCGAAGCCCATTAAGCACAATGTAATGAGTGTTGATGCATTTTTAAGAGACACCCTTGGCCAGAAACCCAGCGCTGCCTTCCACATAAGTCCAATTTAATCTTTTTGTCATTATGAATTATGGTACAGTGCTGGAGGTGTGTGTGTGTGTGTGAGTGTGAGTGTGAGTGTGAGAATGAGACGAAGGCCAGAGAGCAGATGCTGCATCCTCAGATCTCTCCAATCAGCAGGTAACCACAAACACATGCAAATACACACACACACTATATTTCTTTCTTGGTCAAGCTATATACACATATTAGGGGTGTAATGCAAAGCTACTATGTGTATCTGTTTATTTAACAAAAATGTCTGTATTCATATCTGTGTTTGGACTCAGACCAGAATTTCTTCATCTTTATCTAGACCGCTTCATTTTCTGTGTTAATTTGTATTCTACTGACAGTTTAATCCTCATAAAAATGCTTATAAAATATACAAAACCACACAATATTTGAACCTTTTGCCTAAATTAACTGAATAATAAAGTATTAAAAAGAAAAAATGAAGTCTAAGCCGAGTCTAAATAAGAGCTATACAAGTGTTAATTGTCTGGGTGGAGATGAATTAAAAACAACAACAACAACAACAACAACAAAAGGAGATTTTAGTGGGAAAATCAGAATTTTATTAGACCATTTTGCATGATTTTTCTTTAAAAACTGAAGGTTGTGTATATAAAGGGAGCAGATACTTATTAAAGTAAAGTTGATCTGCAGCGACTACGATAAAAATAAGAAAGCTGTTGACAAAAAACGGGCCATAATGGCTCCAAAAAAGTCCAAAAATGAGAAGTCTATTGGCGAAAATCTGAAAATCTCACTTGCATGCACTTTTGAGACGGCCCCCTAACCTCAGCTCAACAATTTCCTGTCCACTACAAGGTGCCAGACTTCAATATCAGATAATGAGGTAAAAATAACACTCTTGCCATACTGCTTTGGTTACTAACAGTTCTTGTTCATGCTGTACAGGCAACAATTACCTGGAAAAAGTCTGAATCTGATGATTATGAGCCAAGATCAAAAAGTAGAAGCAGCTTTTTTTCTGTGATTTCTAAATGGTTTTCTGGAAGTGTAGATACTGCCACCAATTTAAAGAGCGAGTTCTGCTGTAAAAGTGTATGTGTGTTTGTGTGTCGTGTCAATCCAGCAACAAGAAAGAAAAAAAAATCATGTATTTATATCAGTTAACACCTCTGTCTTCATGTTCCTCTGTTACTTTCTATCGCCTACACACACACACTCTCTCTCTCACATATTTGTCCCATTTTTCAGGCAGGGACACTTCTGATTAAAAAAAAAAAAATACTAAGAATAAATTAATTACCTTAAATGTGCCACTGTACATAGACCTGCATTTACCATATCAGCATCAATAAATCATTACCGCATTCATTTTGAGACATTAGTATAATTACTGTAATCAGATGAGACCAGTGATGGGTGGATTGGCAGTCTATTCACGGTGTTTTACCCTGTGTGAAAAAGCACTTCCAACCTGCTTATCCTCTTAAGCGAAATGCTAAACAAACACCTGGAGTGCTGCCAGGTAGGGAGGGGGTGGGTTGGAGGGGGGCACAATTAGCAGCATCCTCCATGTGGCAGGAAGCAACGAGGTTTATGGGAAATATACTTGTAATTGGATAAGCATTATCATGAACAACAAGACTGGCTTGAGATTGAGGTTACCCATCGTTTTATTGGTTTTCCATGGTGATGTTTATTAGGAATATTGAAAACAGTGCATTTGGACACACTCTTGTTTCCTTTTTCATGAGTCAGAACAAGCTCATGTTTCTTTGCTGATTGACCATAATGGATGTAGCAAATGGAAAAATTGTGGTGCCCGACACTAAAGTTTTGGACACACTTCTGACTGATTTTGGGAGAAGATGCAATCTGTTTCCCAGCTTCAATGGCAAAGAGAGTCATGAAGCTAAATCCATGCAAATAAAGGAGTCTGAAATTCATAAATCATACCTGGATAACTGTCCCAGCACTACGCCTCTTCACTAACTTTTTTTTTTATTTTGGACGGCGAGACACACAGACAGGTTTACCTGAGAGTGACAGGCTGATAACATGTTCAAAGTCTCTTCTTTGTTTGAGTGGAGGAATCAATAGTTCATTGAGGAATGCAGTGAAAGAGGAAAACAATACAAGGCATAATAGAAAAAATATTTTTTCTCAAAGCTGCATAACAAAACACAGTGTGTCAGCCGCCTGGTAATTAAATTTGAATGAATCAACTGACCCAGTTGCGCAATGTACATGTATTGTATTTGTGTGAATTTGTCAGAACATAATTTAATGCGTTTTCATGGTTGATTTTTAAACTAAATGAACTGGTTACCATATAATTTTAAGACATATTCAGTCATATAATAAAAGTTTATGGATGCTTCTCCATGTTTACAAAAAAAATATTAACTAATAACACATTTAGTTGTTGTCTAGCATGTGCATTTAATAACTGTCAGTCATTGCGAGAGTGTGATCCTGTTTACATTTTTGCTGGTTAGACCACCCTCTCGCTTCTGGATCCCAGTTTGTGCCTTTATGAATACGACTGACAAGAGCCAAATTTAGAATGACACCTGCCATGATGACATCTTACGTCAGGTCCGCTCCATTCATGATTAATTTTAAAACATCATAGCTCTCTTATTTATTCCTCTGCCTTTGAAGCTGCACAGCATGACTTTGGAAATGGACCCATACTATGCTTTTATGAGTTATTTGTGCATTGTTGACATGGCAACACGGTCCTCTGGTTATCTTTGGTGCTTTTTATATGTTTTTTCATAAATACAGTTGGTGTGATTGAAATGGAAAAATAAAGTAGCCGACTTTAACATGAGATACTGTTTGATTTTCTGACCCTCCAAACAGTGGTGGCTGTACTTCTACTCTACTACATTTCATTATCTTTTACAGATTGATATTTTTGGATTTAAAATACAATTCATTGTTAAATATTAAACTGGTGGTTTTCAAAACAGGGGTCTAGTTTGGGCCCCTTGTCATGATTCTATGAATTGTTCCAGTTTTACACAAACTACCAATGATTTTCCCTCTAAACTCCTCACAGGGTTTCATAATTTATTAAACGATTAAAGAAAAATCCCCAAAAAATTAATACAACCTCAAGTTTTAATTTTCTCCTTTCCTACCTCATTGATTAACCTCTCAGTTGGGAACAACTTGACTAAACCACTTAACTGGATGTAAAGTATTTAAAACCAGCTCCACCTCATCCACCTTTAGGGAGTGACTGCAAAAATACATTTTTATCATTTTTACCAAACAAAAGAAAAATGTTATTCCTTTAATGTGAGCACTAAACAGATGGCCACCAGATTTCTTAAAATACAAAACAGCATAAATGCTAAATTTAGATTTTTAATCACAGACTATGATGGAAAACATCTTATACAATCACTGTTAAATCCAACCCTGATCGTTCATTTAAATCTGTTAATGCAGTGTCTTTTATTTATTCTGTTGATCAAGAAAGAAACATGGTTTAGAAACCATCTGTTACTTTATTTTAATTATTATATTTAAAGTTTTCTTCACCTTAAGAAGCCCGATATGTTTCATTTAATTTGAGAACTAAAGGTGGACCATTCATTTACATGTAAGCAACTTGCACCGCCACTGATATCCAACATGATTCATCATTAATTCACTTAAAGGTTTATAAATTTTAATAACTGCAAAGTGTTGTTTTGCTGCATAATTTGGTTAATAAAAGCACACACAGTATAACGCGCTAACCACCAGATCTCTCTCTCTCTCTCTCTCTCTCTCTCTCTGCCTAAAACAGGCTGATGGCGATGAGAGTTCATCAAGAGGTAAAGCCAATAAGTAAATTACTTCCCACACCACCATCAAACCCTGCTGTTTTTGCATGAAAGAAGCCCCCAATTACTCAATCATGAGCTTGCCCAGGCCTGTGTGAAGAGAGAGAGGCGAGCAGCAGAGAGAGCGGTTTGGATGCTTTTTTGTGACTGAGACAGAGTTTGGACACGAGACAGCCATCAGCAATGTGGAGGCAATAACTGCAGAGGAAAAGAAGTGCTGACTAATGCCAGGCAGCGATGACCCCGTATGAGGTTACGTCGATCATTTTGAGAGACAGAAGTCCAGGCGAGCACAAAGGACCTCTGTGGGTCTTACAGCTAAGATATCTGTGCTGATTACAGACTGTCAGTCTTTCACTGAGACTATCTCTGGTTTTAATACTCTCTTCATTTTGCCCTTTCTCATTTTAATTTTTCTCATTTTCTCTGTGTGAATTACTCTCCCGCAGTGTCTTATTCTCTCTCCTCTCCTCTCTTGGTGCTGGCTTTTTTTTTTTTTTTTTTCTGGCCCCCAGACAGCTAACATCATCAACATCCAATAAAAGATCATTTCTATTTTAGAAAAGGTCCAGATGAGGACCTGAGGTTCAGCACGCTCCTTTTAGAAGCTGATTAAATGGAATCTATTACAGCTGCAAACCCTGCTTTATGCAAATGTTTCCTTAAGTGAAAAGAGGATTTGAACTCTGCGCAGTGTCTGATGTTTTTTTTTTTTTTTTTTTACACATTTCAAATGTGATCTAAATGGAAACATGTGTGACCACGTATTAAAAGGCAGTAATCAACACTTGCAGAATGAATTACAAATTGTTGCAATGCTTATATATCAAATAAAAACCCAGAAACTGAACAATACCTCATTTTTAATCACATAATGGAAGAAATACTTGGTAATAGAATTTTTTTTTTAAAAATGTAATAGATATGATTAGATAGAGAGAAGGCAGTTAATGAGCTTTTTAGCTTTTTGTAGAAATTCAAGTAAAAGAATAAAGTGCAGAATAGTTTGTAAAAAAAAAGTTTTAAAACTTATTAACAACTATTTTTTTGGTCACACATAAAGGTATTCAGATATAACCTCATCATACTGTATCACTGTATATCATTCCCACTGCAGCATGTGGTATTTTTAATTTCTTCTGCAGCTCTAGACTCCATAAATTTGAATGTTGGAACTAAAATGTACTCTAGAAGCCAACTAGCGCAACAGGACACCATTAGTCCTTTTGTACGCTTTCTTTAGTGTAGTATCCCTGGCAACTGCAGTACCTGTGAGACACTGATTAAAGTTCTTTTCCTCACTGCCAAGCCTATGAGAGCTCACCATTAACAGGCCATAGGGTTGCATTGTCAGCACACTAATGAAGCCAGTGTGTTCTTTTTAAAGTGTCATTCTGGATTATGGCCATAATATGAGGGTGAGAGTGGATCTGTATAAGTGTCTCTGTGAGACCTAACAGCGTGCGTCCTTGCGCTCTGGCCCCCCTGACGTTCAGGCAAGATGCTGGGGATACATGTGGGGCCTTGGCGCCTACACGGCCCAGGATCCCTGCCGTCACCTCACCAGGAAACTGACACTGGAGTAATTTCATGTGACAGGTGACTTAACAAAGCTTTGGTCCGTGGCAGGCAGCAGACGAAAGGCTGGAGGATATATGTTGGGCCTGTCAGCCTTGTTTTCAGCTGGGAGCTACGTGTCCTGTCGATATTTTGATTTGCAGCCAGATTCTGATAGCCTCCGTTATTAGAGCAAAGAGAATGAGATATCGCCAGCTGTGTCTTAAAACTTTTTCAGTCTACTGAGAATTATTCGAACACTCTCTGATGTCAGCTACTGAGAAACACTGTTATTAAAATAAATACCTTATACATACCTTTTATTGGAAATTCTCTTTGAAATTCTCTCAGTGACACAATGCCCTCACTCCCGCCTGCTTGAGACATAAGTAATGTCACAGTGCAGCCGCAGCGTTTTGAACGGATGAGACAGGACAAATGAGATGCTTTGGGCACTGTTCATGACAGCAGATAGGGGTCACGGACAGCAAGCCATTCAGCCACTAAATGTCTGACACATTTATTGGACATGAAAAATGAAAATATCGATGGGTTTAACTCCAGGGTCAGAGTTAGCTGAAGAGACAGGCTACCTAAATGACTGGGACACCGCAGAATGGAGGAGAATCCACCGGTGCGAACAGAGAACCAACGTAATAATAATCGATGCTGTCACTATACAACCATCTCATTAGGCGAGCAACAGGTGTAAGTAATCAAATGGCAGGTGTTTGTAATTATATGACAGCAACACGGCACTGTTTGTGGCATTGTACCATATTGGTAGGAGATGCATGGAGTGTCATGAAATGTAATGAATGGAAATTAATTTTCCCACAAGCGCTATTTCCACAACGCTGTGGGCATCAGCTGACAAATTCAGGTCAGTCAAGGATAAGGTGCTTCACTCTTTTATACCTGCAAACTTCAACCTGGTTTTCAGCATTTCAAAAAACTAATCTAAAGAAACCAAGGACGTGATGTTTTCAGCCTGGTGTGTTTGTTGTCAGTTAGCAGGAGATCTCAGGCTGCAGGCCAAGGAACCACTGATTAGTTTTAGGTTTTTATGCGGGAGATTTTGAAAGATTATTTTTTATTATTTTTTGCCTTTATTAGACAGATGGCAGCAGAGATTGGCCGGGATGACATGCAACAATGGTCCTGAGCCAGAATATATAAAATATTAGTAAATGATTTAGAAACCATTAGGAAAGTCATTATTTACAGAATATAACACACTTTCTGCAGGGCACCTTATTAGAAAGCAGTACCAACAATTTTAAAAAATGTCTAGTATTAAAACTAATTATTAGGATTTATAGGATTATGCCGTCTATGAGGGCTTTCTAGATTCCTAACCTGGGGTACTCATTTGAAAAAAATTAATTTATGACTTGGTAAAAACAACAACAACAACAAAAAAACCTCCTTAAAAAATAAATAACCAGTAATAAACTACCAGCTACAATAGACCAGCTGCACAGGACGGGCCTCCCACTAAGTCAGGTCTAACACCTCAACACCCAGTGCTGCGATTGAGAGTGCAGGAAAATTAGTCAGCAAGCGAGTGAAAAGGAAGTTAAAAATACTGGATAAAAAGGTTGAAACGTCCAGATTCTGTCCAGGTGGTTGTAGAACAAATGCAAACCCGCTGCAAAAAGAGAGCAAGTCTAAACATCAGCAATTCCAGGATCACTGTGTCTTCTATTAACAAAAATAGTTGTTACAATCTCTGCTTTTTGTAGAATTAACAGTGTTAAATAGCATTGAGTCATACATTCAGAAGACAGCAGGTTGTATCAATGATGGGGTGTTTGAGCTCATCTGGTTGTACGGGTACATCAAACATAAAAAGGCTGTTCAAGATTAATTGGAGGTGTCTGTTTAATAAAAGGAAATCAAGTTTCTGTCTGAATTTCTCCAGAGGTTTCTCCCTTTTTCTTTAAGATTTCTGAGAAGTTTATCCCTGTTTTCTTGATGAAATGATCCTCCTCTGAAACTGAAGAGATACAGCTACACAAATCAGCCAGACTTGACTTATCATGAGAAATGCAAGCACAAAATTTCTCTTTGAGCTGTAAAGCTTGGTGAAAATCCTACAATCCTCTTTTTGTATTAAGAAAAAAAAAAACTATAGGTCATTGCTGCTAATACGCCATGGGAGTGTACACAATCTGTACTTGTTATTACAGAGCAATCAATGTTTTACAACAAGGGAGGGTTACTGTATATCAGCTAGAGGGATTAGAAGCTCCTATGGAGCTGATACCACTCAGAGGAATCGAGCACACAGAGGCCACAGGCTCAGGAGTGGAGAGGGGGGGTAACAGACCTGTGCTCGGGTATAAATCAATACCCAGCATGCAGTGATAAATCCTCCCAGCTCCAATGACCGACTGGCCCTCACACCCTCGCACACAAAACAATCTTGGTCCCCCATGTCAAAACAGCCAAAAGCTATCACTGCCATGGATCACCGGCATGCTGGTGTCAGCTGAAAGTCATCTTAAAGCCGAGCTAAAAGAGATAGCAAGTCTTTGGTAGATATTCAAGGAAAGCAGAGTGTAGCTTGAGGATTATTGTAGATGTTAGGTAGCAATGTTGAGACAGTTTGAGTGAGGTTTATACAGATTAGATTTTCAAGATTTCCCTATAATTTCCATAAATTCATATATTTTTGTAGCTCTGAAATAAATAATCAGGCATTTTAAAGCAAAAGTGAAGAGAAATGTTGAGAAATGTTGTCAAATGCTTCTAACCACATCATAACTATTCATAATGTACCAAAGTGTGGCTTAGTAACACTGACTGGTGGTGACAGACTGGGGAGTCTGCATAAAGGGAGCAGGGTCTGGGTCAGGCGACAGTGACGGGTTGATCTGTCCAAACACATTGACTCATCCCGACTTCAGCCAAACCACAGACAAGTTTATGAAACGGAGACGAGTTGGTGTACAGGTCCATTGACATCATCCCCCTGCATGCATCAGTGAGCAGTCTGCAATGTTTAGACCAAAACACAAAAGGCACCATTACACGGCTGAGCAGGTCCACTTTTGTTGGTATCAGGTCAGTTGACTTGGGCATGTTGATGTATTAAGGGTGTCATCATTCAAACAGTGTGTGGGCTTTGGTGCAAGGCCACAACACAGGTTGCTATTTGAAAAATCAATAGCAGCCAAGCAGTTTATATCTGTGAAAAGGATCAAAACTGCTGCAAAGGGACACACCACAAAACAAGAACACAGGCAAGTTATTTCTCCTTGCTAATTGTAAGGTAGGTAACACCATAAATTACCATCATAAACTACCAAGAAATACACTTTTATTTTACATATGCAAAAGCTTTCAATCATAAATTTGATGCACTATCAAAACAGATTGGAACCTGCCTCCGACAGCCGGTGAACTGTGTAGCACGTTGAAATGGAAGCTGTAGTGTTTTCAGGGATGATATACTGTTCCACATTCATGCAGCTGATGCATTTTTTATGTTCAAAACCAGAGGGGCTTTCTCACCTTCAATTTTAAAAGTGTTTACTCAGCAGCAGTCCTGCGAGCTGATAAAATAAGTTAGAGCACCTGAATTAAAAATGATTCTTCACCGAAGAAACTGTCCCCAAAACGGTCCCCTGCGGCGTCTCCTTCCTCCCAGTAATGCGATTGGAAAAAGGTCTTACCTCGCCAATAGAGGCCAACCCCAGTGCGCTCACTTTTCTTTGGCCTTTTTACAGTTTCTCTACCTTTCTATTGTGTAGTTTTGCGTCTACTATCTCCCTTTTTGTCTTAGGTTACGTGTCATGCATGTGTATGAGCAACATGTACGGCGGCCCTGTGGAGCAAAACACAACAATAAGCTGAAAACAAGAATTGTTTCTTAAACCTTTTGTGATTTGAGATATCTCGTTGGGCTTTCAGATCTTTTTGTTGTTTCGTGATTTTTCATACTGTTTTCTGAAATGTTTAGTTTTGTAAATGTTGAACTAAAGAATAGTTCTACAAGACTGGACACAGGGGGAAATAGCTAGCCTGGCATTGCCTCAAGCTAACTAATTAACATGTTTTAATATGTTTTCAGTTGTGTCTTTGTATTTCCTGATTTGTTTATGTGTTTTCTAAAATGTTACATTTTCTTTTAAATGTTATGTTTTCTGAAACATTGCTATGTTTTTTGTTGCTATGTTTTCTAAAATGTTGCGTTTTTTTTATTTTGTTATTGTGATTTCTATAACGTTGTGTTCACAGTTTTGCTGTTGTGTTTTCTATTTTGTTTATGTGTTTCATCCAATATTGTTGCGTTTTGCCCCTTTGGGCCAGCCGTACTGTACTAACTTCAGCATTGCGCTAGTCAGTAGAATCTATGTTATTTCACAGATGTGGCGTGGAAATGATTAAGTGTATGTAGCATATCATTTATTTCACTCATTCACTTTTCAAATTTTTTTTTAGCCCACAACACCAGCCAAGCCAATGTAGATATTGTACAAGCTGGAGATTTATTTTGACACGGACATAAAGTAATCCAAACTTTTCAATGAACTGACATTTTGAAATTTACACCACATAAAGAACAAGTAAAGTACAAAATCCAATTTTGCTGTCACTTTTGGCACCTAATAAAAACTACATTTGGAGGATGAGGAGTAATGTTCCCCTGTTGGAACATGTCCCTAAGATGGCTGCCCCAGGTCAATGTTGTGCCTTAGGGGAATTTCACAGTGAGCAAGATGAAGTACATGTTGGCTTGGGCGTGTGCTGGCCCCAGGAAGCTAGCTTTACTTCTGCGGATTATTTACAATGATGTATGGGCCTCGCTGCTGGGAAGCCATTCTGTTTTTGGCTACAACCTCATATCTGTTTTCCAAGACAGATCCGTCACTAGAAGAAATTGAGAAAAAGAAACAGTGGACTTGATGTATGATTTTGGCTCCTTTTTTGTGCAGGACACTCCAACACCTGAAATACAGGAGCCCAAGTAAGATTGTATAACACACTTATGAGGATTAGAATAACAATGCATGAACTCCTTAACAGTCAGGCAGTAACTAGAGGAGAATAATGACAGATATACAGTATATGTGTCTGTGTCTGATGCGTTCCTATGCTACTATGAAGCCCTGGACAACCTAAACTTGAATGTTAACTGCATTCAAAGCAATATTTTCAGACAATCAAACCCACAAAAAACAGGATTTCAAGTTGTCATAAAGAGTATATAATATGAGTTTTGGTTAGACTGTCCTCACCAGAAAAACAACAGTATTAAACATTTGTTCAAAGGGTTTAAAACAACCCATCTTGACAAGCAACTTTTGAATAATTACAATAACGTGTATTTAAACAGCTTTACTGTATGCTGTATGTTCGGTAGCAAAGCCAGAAGCAGCATGATATTCCTCTACTTCAGCAAAATGTCTGAGGGAGGAGGTGGGTGTAAAACCATTTTAGACTATGGATCCCCAGCATAGTGATGTTTTTGTGGTCACGGTGGAGGTGGATACTTGATAAAAAACAAATGTGACTTATTTCTGACAGTTACTATTTCTGACGTCTGTGCACCTGCGCAAAATGATGTATGTTCAGAGTTTGACACGAGAGTGGAAAGTTTCTCTGTGCTCACCACCTTAAATCTGAGTTTAAGGCGTGTACATACAAGCATGATACGTTACATCACAGCTAGTTTGGAGCCAATCCTTGTCCAGTATGCAGCTGTGGTGCGGAAATTTAAAGTCTGTATTCAGCAGTTAAACTTCAGAAATGAAAATATTTCCCTATTCACAGATTCTGGATTTTTTTTTTTTGCAGGGAGTCCTGGTCAAGACGGCAGCATGAGCAGTTTAACAACAATTTCACATGATAGAACACATACAGTACATAAAAGCTAAACAAGAGAAAGAGTAAAAGAAGAGAAACATACAGGCCATACCATCAATAACCATAACACAATCACAAAACTTCAAGTCAAGGTTATGTAAAACAGCAACATGTTTCCTTCAGGGCAATTTGTAAAAGACTTTTAAAAGGTATTCAACGAAGGGAATGCTCCTAAAGTAATGGTATTTTGCAGCTAATTCCAAGCCCAAGGTGCATAAAAGGAGAAATTATTATTCCAAGCAGAGTATTTTTATACATCTTAAAACATGTCAGGAAGCACTGACAGACTCAGGGTGAGGGGGTAGGGGGGGCAACTGCCTCCCGGTGCCCCAGCGGATAAAAAAATATAGCCATACCACTATTCTGTAATTGCTGTCTTACTTATAGCTAAATAAGGATGAAATGCCCTATAGAGTTCCTCTATATGTGAAAATCTGGAACGACGTGACCTAACGGGCAGCCTTTCAGTAGAAGAAAATGTAATAGTGCCCTGTAAGGTACACCCACAAGATGTAATACAATGCCCTATGAGTTGCCATTGTAATATGGTGAGCTGGAGGTTCTGTATGGTTACCCCTCTAGTGAGGAAAAGTGGGAAAGTGCCATTTAGGGTTCCCCTAAATCTAACATACAGAAATGCAGAATTGGGTGACCTTTCAATGAAAGAAAAAACATGGTGAAGTGACCTATAGGGTGCCCTGTATGAAAGAAAAACATGGTGAAGTGTAGTTGTTGTAGCTGACATTAATCCATTCAGTTGATTTTGGTACAGTACTACTACAACTGCAACACATAGCAAGGCTTCTCGCAATTAAAACAAGTGTATGGATTAAATATTATTAAGATTGCATTACTGATGTACAGTATGTAGACTGTATTTCCTAAGTTTGTTTTAATTGTAGGTCTGCCCAAAGCTGTATGACATGCTAAGCAATATGCCAGATGGATAGTAGCTAGCTAGCTAGATATAAACTTAGCTATCGCTATACTAATATGTGGAAATCAACCTTTTTTACAACCCTTTAGCTTGGATTAACTTGCACTTATAGAGAGGGAGGTTAGAATTGGGCTACCCTATGATTACAGAATGCCAAGAAGAGATGAAAAATTGAAGACATTACAAAAGGATCTGCAAAATGCAGCTAGAGGCAGCAAGGGAGGAAATGAAAGAGATAAAGATATGTTTGCATTAGCTATTAGCAATCAAAGGAATGCCCAGTAGAACTTAAACCTCTGCCTAGGCATTTAAAAAGTTTTTAAATGTATCCTGTCATGAAACTTTACAAAAATCTGGAAGAGAACCTTTTGAATAACCCTGCTAACAGACAATACTCCTCAAAATATATGCTACATTGCCAATGACAGCTGCATCAGTGGACCAATCATTCTCCAAAACTGAAGGTGATCAAGACCCAGCTTAGAAATAGATGTTGAGAAGGAAGGCTCTCAAATCTTCTGCTGTTGTCCATTGAGAAGGACATCCCAACTGACCATAACAAGGACATTAACATTTACAAACTCATAGCCAAAAGATGAACTCCTTTGATTTCACCAATCTTGCTTCTCCAACAATTCTTGCTTCCCTGAAAATTCTCCTCAAAACAGCTAATTCTCAAAATGTTAATAGTTTCATGCTTTTATTACAGATGTGTTTGAGAAATAAAAATTTAAAACATTACCCATTCCCTGTAAATTGTATTACAGAGATGTTTGCAATATAAATGCTTAAAAAGTAAATCCTTTTTAGTATAGAGGTGTTGTTTTCCTTATATTCTGAATCCTCCAATAAAATGTTAATCTTAATTGGGGATGTAGCCTTTTTACCAAACATGCGTCGGTGTTCTGTGCTGATGGGGAGTCATTGAATGTACCAGGTGCCCTTTATATTTTTTCGCCCCTGCTCCTGAGATAGCCTGAGTCCACCACTGGGTATAAGAGTATGTTGCATTACTACTGTATGAAAACTGCCAACTGTGAGCTGTGGCATCATTGTATGCTTAACAAGGTATTTAAAGGTAGGTTTTTGACCTCTTGTAGTGCTATGGATCAGGTTGTTTTTCATAAGTCCCATTTTATTTGTCTCATACAAATGCACAAGGATGCACCTGAGTGTGCACATTCTACACTGATTTTATGTGCCAAAAAATGCAGAAATGCGTTACAACAAAAGCAGGGAAGGAGACTGCAAGCAGTAAACATGAATTTAAACCATGCAGGATTCAAACTTTAAGAAAAATCAGCTTTGCAAATGTTTTATGATGAAGGAAATTAATTTGACATGTTAACACTGAATGTAAACATGACCTTTGTTTACAAGAAAACTCCGCAGCGCACCTTTAATATAGCAATTTCAGTGTTCATTGTTTGCATTTCTGTTTGAAAATGTAATATAAAATATTGCTCATGTAAGTAAATATGTCCTCATTTCATATGGTGAAATGTTATTAAAAATGTGCAGTAAAAAAATGAAAATGAACAGGTCTTGTGGAACTTTGGCACACCCTATAGGGCACCCCACTTTGGAAACCACTGCCTTGAGAATAATTTATTTGCCACAACTTTGATCATTCCCTCACCTTTGCCGTGAACTTTAAGTTGGCTAAACTTGAAAAAAGTACTGCTGGTAAGTGTTTCTCCTCTTGATGGAAGATTCAGATCAGCTACACACTCATACGGGTTATTTTGCAATAACATGCTGGTATGACTGTTGTTGATTTTAGTAGCTTCTTTAAGTCATTTCTCAGTATGTGGAGGTTCCAGCACATCACAAAAAATGCTAGAAATGCACAGATGGCAGCCTGCAGCAGACAACCAAAATTTACCTGAAGGGAAAAAAAAACTTGCAAACACACCACAACAGCACTTCTCTTTAAAGTAAACTGACCTCAAATGATGAACCTGCAAAATGAAGATATTCATGCATGAAGCTTGAGTGTAGTGTTACCTTTTTCCCCTCCTAATTTGCTTGCATATACTCATTTCAGTATGTGGAGCGCTTGCAAACCAGTGGGGGATTTTCCTCTTTCTTAAGAAATAATCATTAAAGCATTCTGTTCATTTTGATGCCGTGGCACAACTCAGTTATTGACAGAGTGAAAAGGGAAATTAGGTCACAGAAATGTGGAGCACGAGGCGTTCTCAGGACACACAAAGAAGGTCTTTAGCTTTATAGGTTTATCTTCCAGCCTGTTTGAAGTCAGTGATATCAGGTCATTGGCATTCAAGCACTGATGAGCAACAGAGATGGTTGCTTTATGTCTGAGGGTGACTGACGGTTTCGATTAAAGTAAATTTTGTGAGTTAACTTTAAGAGGTGGATATTGATTGATCTTGTTTTTTGAAAGTCTTCATGCGTGTGATTGAAACTGCTCAATCGCTCCTGGCTTCCTGGCCCGTATGTGAGTCATTGTAAGCTCCCTGTGGAGAAATGCGGTGGTTTGAAATCTAGATCAAGAAGACTCGGCTGAGTAAAAATAACACCAAAATACATTTAGCATTGAACAATTTCCAGGCTTTTCACTAGCAATTGATTGTGGTTTAAAAGAATGGACAGACCATTCGAGTTCTTGGTGAGCACAAAGACATGTCTGTAAAGATTACTCTTTCTGTCTGGAGAATTTTCATTTCAGGCACTATCCCCATAAGTCAAAACTGTCAGTGGTACACACACACGGACTTAAAAACAACACATTGTCACTAAAGAACACATACAGTAGGAACTCATGTTACTGTAGCTTTGCGTTTAATACTCCATTACTGCAGGTCTTGGTCATTCGGTTGCATGCATCTTTTTAACTTCTCCCTCCATTCCTCATAAAACTCTAGAAACTTTAGCAGGGTTTCCGCCAGTGTATTGCAAGGCCGGCGGCCCACCATGTCTGAGTTGACCCCCCCGCCAGACTTAAGCATTGGGGATTTTTTTTATTTTTTAAATGTATTTTAAGATGTTTTCTAAACTAAAATGTGTTATACAAGTACAATGTCAGCCTTAGGACACTCTAACTCTATATACTTTGGTAACGCAAGCGGACATTTGCTAACTCCTAAAGCTACATTACTGTTCTATTCCAGTTACATAAAGCAGCCTTCCTGAACTTGCAAATATACATTTGGACAACTGTGTTGCCTTACAACAATAGTGAACTAACTGCAAGCTAAATACACAACACATTAAATGTTTGCCCGTGTCATCTACAGCATCCTCAAGTACAATTAAACCCACCTGGGTGGTCATGGAAGAGCCCGCTCTGTCATCCATCTTAATTTTCAGGACTTGGTGGGGGATGAATGCAACCATCTGTCCTCTGACTGGTCAGATTCAGCTGTAAAAACGTGGTCAAAATTCATACATGTAACTTGTAGTTTGTAGCTTGTAACTTCAGTGTCTCCCAAACTTTGTGAGACATCACTGTTGAAAATATTCCTGCACAAATTTTAATTACACATACACAAAATATTTCTACAGCTACAAAAATTTTTTTTTTTACACATGTGCAAAATTATTCTATCACTGCAAAACTTTATTACACATTCACAAACCATTTCGCAAGCTCAAAATATAAATGAGCCTTATTGGATTCCATACTCGTCATCCTCCCCTTGTGTGTTGCAAAGCAGTGAGTGTGTCTGAGCGGAGAGGTGGAGCTGCATTATGAGAAGATAATGTGAGGAGATTGAGCAATCCAGCGATCATGACACCGCCTCTGGCTGTACTTCTTGATTACCAGCCGTTCGCTGGTTCTGTAACCTCAGCGGGGCCCTTCACCATGGTAACTCCTCATCACTCGTCTCCCACTGCAGCCCATTACAGAGACGCTGCCGCAAGCGCTGGTCCAGGATCAGCTCACCTAAGCCTTAGCACTTCAAAACTCACACACTGCCTGTTATAACAGCTGATCTGGGGTCAGAGCCCAGAGACATTGGCAATTGAATGTGTGCCACTGTGCCTGAAGGTCTGATTCTGGTTTCAGTATAATCAATTACGCCTCCTGGTTTGATGATGTTGTTGGCTCACTTATGCAGACTGATCATCTCAGATCATGTAAACAACAGCTAACAAATGCTAATAAGGCTGACCTGACTCGTTGTATTGAACCTCTATGGTGGAATGTACCATTCTGTGTCCATAGATGCTACAAACACTCAGCTACTGTGTCATTTGACAGATAAGTGCAACCAAGGGCTTCGACTGGAAAATCAATGTGGAATGTGTAGAGATCATTAATGAAAATGAACTCAATTAAAATGATAGAGAAATATTTACATTTAGATCAAAGCAGGCATGTTCCAAATGGACTGCAAGGCACCACCTTATTTGATATCAGAGGAGATGACTGATCAAATCACCTCTGTGTGTTTTGTAGCACTGTACAGTGTGTAGCACTAACTTAAAAAAATATGCATTTGTCCGGGGTAGTTACACTGAGAACAGTGCTCTACTCCACGCTTAAGGTTTGGACACATCATTATTTAAAATAGCAAAATTTAAGTAAATTTGTGTTTTAGTTTGTTTCTTTTTTTTTTGTACATCTTTGGTGTACATATTTGACATGCACATTTAGCTGTGCAAGTGCTGCTCAGTTGCAGACAAATATTTATAAGTAAATCTTATGTTTAGTCTGTGATATTTAGAGTGACAACTTCTGGAAATAAAATCCCAGTGTTGATAACCAGTAAAGTCTGCTCCAAAACAGCTGCTAAAAAAAAAAAAAAAAAAAAAAACAGTGTGACTTTTCTCACTTGCTGTGTAAATAAAATCAATCAAGTTGTTCTCAAAGTCTCAGGAGGTGTCAGGGGTACAGTGATTTTCACTCTTTGCTGTTCTTTTGTTGCTTTTTATGTCTTTTTCATCGATCCTCTAAACAAACTTGGCATGGTAGGTATGTTTAATTTATATATCCTCTAGCCTTACAGGTGCTATAATATCTGCTGCAAATGGGTTTTTTTTTGTTTTTTTTGTTTTTTGTTACTAATAGATTATTAATGAGGCTACTGCATTTACAAGCACTTCACACAGAAACATGACTTCCTTCTTTTAAGATTGCTCTTATGAAGTCATCAACCTAGCAGTATGGAGGAAATGTCTTGAGCTTGCTGAGGGTTTTAAACATATGCAACCGACTACATGTGTGAACATGCATCAGTGGTGATTGGTTTCATGTGAGAATCAGTAATTGCACATCGCTCTTTGAGGTTATGTTCTGGGGTGGCAGCACTAAAGGGGTTTGTCAGGCAGGATTCTAAAGCTGACAGAAAGAAAAAAAAAAAGAAGAAGTTGGCTCTGCTGTTCTGCCGTTGGGATGAGCCAGGACAGCCTGAAGGCATAAGCAGAGAGGAGGATGAGGACTGAACACGTCTGTATCCCAGACAACACCTCTTATCGTCTCTACGGTCAACTGATGGAGCTGAGGAGACCATTCAGCCCCTGCCACATCCCCACAACGCAACACAAATCACTTTAGGTGCCGTTTTGTGCCTGCAGCCATCACAATCGTGCTTCCTGTCCAAAGAGATGCAGCCTCAGCCCGCCACCAGACAGCAGAGGCAGGGACCCTGCACCGTCTGTGAGAACTACCCCAGATTGATTTTTGCAAATGCTCCAAAGTAATCCATACATTGTTCGGATTGTGTAGTGATCTGTGAAATTGTTAATATTGGAATGTCAGGAAGGCACATATCAAAATGTGCACATTCACTTAATCTGTAAATTAATTTTAATCTGGTCTTTAGTTGTGGTACTCATTGTCAAATAATCTATTATCTATCTTGTTAATTTACTCTATTATTTTGTCTGCAATCAGATTGCAATGGCCAGTTTTATCACAAGGATCATTTAAGTTTTGTATTTGATAAGGGACCGTATTAAAAGTATTGGTAAGGCAGGGTCTGTAGTGGTTTAATGTTGTCTCTCCAGAGACCACACATCATTTGTTTCTATCCTATAGTAGCTCCCACCTTCACTTTACTCAGAGTCTTAACACAAAGCTGAACTACAGTTAAGTGAAATGTGTAAACAACAATATAAATGTGTCATATACAGTGAAAGCTATTGGTTAAAAAGTACAGAATGGCTGAAAACAGGGAGTATAATTTTGTTATGTTTGCCCTAATTTTGGCAAATAAAGCTGATTCCACTTTCACTGCATGATTTAATGGCTATGTGAAAATTATTGTTCCATTCGCATAGTATCGTTTAAAACTGAACTTCACCATCTTAAAATCTTTGTGCTTTTTTTTTTTTTTAGCTATTAACGGCAAAACAAATTGTACCAAATCAATAGTTTTATATTACTCTGTTGCAATGTTTTTCTTTGTCAAGAAGAGGTTCCAAAGAAAATATTAATTATCCCGGAGTGGGCCTTGCTTTTTAAAAAAGTAAAACATAATGTTCAGGCACTTTCACTCACCCTGATAATTTTCATACAGTCTGTAATAGTTAATGAATTCATAATGTTCCTTTTCTAGTTATTTATACCTTTTTAGTCCATCATTAAAGCAAATATTTCCCTTCTAATTCTTTAATAGACAAAAGCAAATACAATATTTGAAGATTTTTCAGTCAGAATGTGTTATGTACCCATAAATTAAAAAAAACATTCTGTGATTTTTTTTTTTTTTTTTAGGGTTGAAAGAATAATAAAATGACTGAAAGAATGGCTGAGTCCTCACTTTGTTAGATGGCTGGCAGCTTAAGGGAGGCTAATTATAGCTTCTATTATAGCAAACCCTTCAGGAAATATTGCAAAAGAGAATTATTGCTGTTCTGTGTGAGAATACAGAGGAAAATACAGGTCGTGATGCCAGAATGTATTGCGAGAACTGAACATTTCATTACTGCCCCATAATGAATGTTATTAATTTTCACCCTTGCTGAATTTAGCCCTTTAAAATTATTTAAAACTGTTATGAATTTGGGATTCGATAAGGTGTTGAAATGCATTTATGCTCGTGATGAATTCAAATTAGTTACAATTAGACCCTTCGGTGCAGTATGGCACAGTTTTTATTCAGCTGAGTGTTTTGCTGAGGTTGCCCCGTCTGTCTCTTAGGGAGCCTGCCGTTCCTGCTCAAGTAAACTGGTGTGCCCTCACAAGCATATTCCCATTTTCTGCTTCAGTGAACTGGTGGTCCCCAATAATCCTAACACCATCATTTAGTCAGGCAGGCTGTGGAGAGTTTTCTTTTTTTTTTTCTTTTTTTTTTTACTCTATTTTCTCCATCCCACAGTGCAGGTTTGGATTCCCTGAGCCGAGCAGAGGAGAATTAATGTGTATAGTTTGTTGGCATCCTTTTTTATGCACCTTGAAAGAGAGTAGAGTAGAATCGCCTCAAGAAAAGGTGTTTTAAATTCACACGCTCGCTCTCAGAAGTCTAATGCCTTCTTCTGTTCTGATTCCTTCCGATTGTGTTGCATGTTTCTCTCCTGCACCTTACAGAAGGAGTCCAGCACCTTTTTTTTTTTTTTTTTATGGGAGGCGGGGGGACCATTCCCTCTACTCAAAAAGGCTTTCAAATCCAGGAGCCTGGGCGAAGTGCTTTTCCATCATCTCTCCCATGCTCTGTCATGCGGACAGCAGGTTGGAACAGAATGGCCGCTGCGCTTTTATACTGAGAGAAAAGGGAGCGCGAACAGGAGAAAGAATGAGGCCTGGTGATGGAGACAGGGAGAGGGGGGGGAGGGACGGACGAGCAAAGTAAAGCCTTGCTGTGATGCTGGCACTCGGTCAGGTGCTTCAAACTCTCTCTCATCTAAAGCAGGGAGATGAAAAAAAAAATGGACAGAACTTATCTATAATAACCAAAACTGGACAGGACTGAAACAGAAAGACATGTAAAATGCTTAGCCAGATACAGCCGAGGCAAGGGAAATAAAAGTTAAGCTTCCATGCTTGTCCTTTGCACCATGTCCTTTAAGACGGCAGCATTTCCCTCCTCAAAGATAAGGATTTGATTATCCGGGACAAGCTCTTCTTAAGCTTAGCCCTCTTAGTTCCACAGGCGGGGAAGACATCATAGATGAAACAATATGTTGTGGATATGAATCAAATGGGAACATTACACGTTGGAAGAGTGAAATGGTTGTGTTTACAGAGGTCTGTGAAGAACAAAGGCAGCTGAGGCTTACGTTGATGGACGCAAATCCTGAGTCCTGGTAACTACCGGCTTCAGCTTCCATTCTGCGCACGCCTGACAAGAACTTTGATCTCTCGCATTCAGTCACCTGGCTCTTTTCCACTAGCCTGGATAAGTCTAGACAGATAACGCACACACAACTTTGTTCCTTCAATTTCAACTGCTTACGAATGGATTGCTCCTCACATGCTCTCTGTTGCTCTGCCTACC
This sequence comes from Thunnus thynnus, assembly GCF_963924715.1. Lineage (NCBI taxonomy): Eukaryota > Metazoa > Chordata > Actinopteri > Scombriformes > Scombridae > Thunnus > Thunnus thynnus. Next base: position 9,252,107 of record NC_089534.1, read on the forward strand.
ACGTGAATTTAGAAGATCAGATATGAAAATATTATTTTTTCTCACTAGCCTTTGCTTACCAAGGTTAAGGAGTGCGAAAGAGCATTTATTCATTACCTCATTTTACAACATGAGATTTATCTTGCACATGATGTTTTGATTCTGTTTATGATGTTGGTAAAGTAGAAAAACATAAAGAAATAAAGAAATTACACACACACATAAACAAGTGAATTCATGTTGAGACCAAAACCCTCCTGAAACTGCAGGTTAGACTGGATTCATAAAAGTAAAACAAGCCTACAAACACATACACAGCATGTATCAAAGCCAACAGCTTGTGTGATGTTCTGTGTATGATTGTGTGTGTGTGTGTGTGTGTGTGTGGTGACATGCTGGCTGGATGATATCGATTTAGTGTTTCACATCCACCTCTCCTCACCTACTGCGCTTCCTTAATATCATGTCATGTCTGTTGTCAAGAGAGCAGGTTACAAGCAGGCCGGAGCATCAGAGCACGCTGACACAACACTCCACCGCCACCATACATCCTCTTTAAGTGCTACTTTTTAAATGAAAACGCACACTGTGAAAAAAATGCAAGGCACTGAGTCGGTGTAGGCATGTTGTTATAGTTACCGTTACTCTGTCAGGTGCCGTACAGGGCATGGGCCCCCCTGTTATCAGTCCATACCTGTTTATTAATTACTCAAATTTTCTGAAATGGCACCAGAGCTTAACAGTACACATTTTTATTTACCGTAAAGAAAATCTTCATACCCCATTTGTGAGATGTAAGTAACCAAGGAATGCTTTTCTCACCAACTGTTGACTGATAAAAATGATGCTGGTGAAGGTGAACATGCAAGAAGAGGCTGCAATACCAAACACTGATTTCTGATTATATTTTCAGTGTTTTTCACCTGTGGCCAGTCCGCATTACAAACACTTGTGGTGTTTGTAACTGCCATTTAGCATGAACAGTAATTGGGATAAACCGCAGCAGCTGAGAAGCTGATCTAGTTAGCTCCATAGTAACAGCATTTTAAGCACGGACTGCAATATTTAGCATTAATAAGGTTTGGAGAAGGCGGATTTCTTTCAGTAAATACAACACAGTTGCAAACAGAAGGAGCACACAGGTTTTAAAAGGAAGGAAGTTGAGTTTGGGCGTACGTTGCTGGGAAATATTATTTCTGATATTTTTAAATGTCATATCTGGCAACATTTTTGTAAAGACAAAAGAACAGATGCTCATGAAGGATGTGGTTAAATCACTGAAGACACATACTGTAGAGATGCTATTTGTTTATTTACTTACCGAGAAACATTTACAACATTTACATTATGAATTTGCCATATAAATAAAGCTTTATTATTAATTCTATTTTTTTCATACACTTGTCTTACATGTCTAGCCGCTAAAGGGTGGAATGAGTTAAATGAGGAGGAAATAATGGCTTTTTTTTTTTTTTTTTTTAAGAAAAGATGGTCTGACTTAAACCACCAGTGAGCGGGTCCTCCCTTCACAAACAGTACCTCAGTGTGTCTCTCTTTTCCTCTCATACAGCTCCTGAGTGCAGCATCTAAATGTGAAATGTCAGAAGTAATTGAGAGACAGAGATTTGAGCTCAAGAGCTGGAATTAGGTGAGGTTAAATTGCCATCAGGCCTGTGTATTAGTTCATACCTGTCATTCTCATGGCCTTTCAAAGAGGAATCTTCCAGGTCACATGCACCCTCAAAGTTTAAAGGGCTAAATTTTCTTTCCATCTCTCTGAGAGGTTCAGACGAAGCCATTATTGAACCCTCTGATCTGAGGCTTGATATGGTGTTCCTGCCTGTATGAGCTGGCCTGAAATATTGCAGGTTGATCTCTGTCCTTTGGAGAACATTAAGCCTTGCTGATCACACAATACATTCTGCTGAGCCGCAGCCAGTCACTGCCTCTAATTCTGGGGTTTGTTTTAAAAGAAAACCTGCTATTACTCAAACAGGAACCCGAGTGAGAAATTTACTCTCCCCTCAGAGTTTTTCCTCCCTCTCCCTCAACACCTGCTGTCAAGGTGCCCTTGTGTAACGCTCTTTCCTCCTAACTGCTTCAGTGGAGCCATCAGTGGAGGGCTGAGGATGTACTGCTGGGTTGGTGCTGAACTTATTGAACAGAGTGTAGCTGAGAAAGTGCAAAACCATAAAAAAAAAAAAAATCAAAATCACAGTGGAGTGTTTGTCTTGTGGCAGCAGACCCACATAGCATATATGACCTGACCTAATATTTAAGAAATCCTTATTAAATCATCAGAAAATGTTTTACTCTTGTAATGATCAAAAGACCAATTAAAAAGGGGGTTTCATCAAACAAATCCAAATGAGCAAGATGTAGAACTAGTGATAAAAATGAAAAGAAGAATTAGAACCAATTCTGCACCTTTTTAATCACTCCTTCTGTTGCGGCATCAGACATCTTTTAGGTTTGTAAGATCCAAGGATTTTTATCTCCCTTTGACTGTCTCTGATGCCAGCTAAAGGGAATGAGGGATTCACCCAATTAATTTACTGAAGCCTGTAATAAAAAGGCTGAAAAGCAAGCTTCCAAGTGGTCGGCCTCGCAATTCAATTAATTAAGTAGAGTGCGTATTCCGCTACACATGAAACACAGTGTAGCTATAAGATGATGTCACGGTGCTAATAGAAAGGGAAGCCGAGACTTTTGTCAGCACTACAGATGCATGTATGGGCGTCTCACAATTTCATGATGCCAGACTTCTGTTAGCTTCGACTTTATATGCAAACAAGCTGATGAAGCAACAATAAGCAGTGTGTGCAGTTCAATTTACTTCCTTGTGTAAATGGTTGTCAACAAAATTCATGTCCCATTGAGATATTAGAGTTTAGTATTACCGTAATATAGGCCTCACCAAACCTTGTAGACCTATGGGAAAATGTATCAGTAGGAATAGAGAAGGAATGTTGATGTTGGTCCACATTCTTACTCCCAGTAGTCCAGAGGAATACTTTCTGTGTTTACCTTTCCTCGAGCAATTGCTCAAGCAATTTAGATGATTTCTGTTTTTTTGAGAGGTGATGGAGGCTTCCGCTTCACTCCTAGATTATTCTTGTGGCTATTTTTTGCTGTACTTTCCCAAATCTCTGCAATGGAGGTGGTCATGGAGGATGACGAGTAATTACCCATTTAGCCACCAAACCATTTATGACTTTTGTATGAGCAGAATGAGAACTTTTATTAAGATTTATTAGCTCTGAAACACATTATTTTTATAGTTTGTGATGACTTCCAGGTCATGAAACAGGAAGTAAAACTGATGTTAGGAAAATACCAAAAAAAAAAAAAAAATCCAACAGAGTTAATGTTTTTATTTTAGAGTACCCCTCCACTCAAAAATGTGTTTTGCTTATTGTTCCTTCAGTTGGATGTGTGAGCTTCACTGTGCAGAATGATGTACATGCAGATTTTATATTCATCTGCTGAAGGAGGAAAGTTTCTCCGTGCTCACCTGAAATCTCAGTTTAACACGTGTACCTATGAGAAGGATTTGTGACATCACAGTCAGTTTGGAGCCGATCAGGTTCAGTATGCAACTTACAGAAATGTGTTTGGGGAAACTTGAAGCCTCCAGTGGACTGCTTGAGACATCTTGACTCCTTTAGTTAAAGTTTTGCACTGAAATATAGTTATTAGCATATTAGCATATTTATAAATTCTGGATTTTCAATGAGACAGAAGAAATAGATGTAATTTTAGATAAGATTTTAACTTGGGAATTTAACTTCTTTGCGGGAAAAACCATATCAGACACAAATTATTATTCAATACAGAACATTTTTGTATATCTGCACAGCTAGAGGGAATCTTTTTCATCATATCATCACATTTTTCATCATATTTCCAAAAACTGTTTGTTCTTGTATAATGCAAAGATAGCTCAGAGATTTCCTCAATATTAGATATTAGACACATGGTGTATTAGTTCACATCCATCTCAGGTTTTTGGGGAATAGTTGTGTCCTGCTCCCTTGTCTGACAGCCAGCACATGTCTTCTGATTACTGAATTTAAATTACACAACTTCGGTTATCTCACCCTTCAACCCACTGCATAATCAACCATCCATCAACTGAAGTACTTGATCCCGGTCAGGGTCCTTAGTGACAGTTTTTACTCAGCATCTTTATCCAGTTCGCCCTGACAGATTTCGATGCGCTCCTTGGCCAGCTGGGCGTTGTAATTCCTCAAGCTTTATTTATGTCTGATATGTTTGTTTTGTTTGCTCTGACAGGTATTGTTGATGATCTGCACATGACACTAAAGATTGCTGCCCATATACAAGATCATTTGGGTGTTTCCTGATGAATTGCCTGGAACGCACATCCAGCTACAGTTTTGCCTATGGGTTAGAACAAAACATGTACTGTGTATATGTTTAAAAAAAAAAAAGATGTAGAGTTTCTCATTTGCTTCTTATTCAATATTTACAAAAAAATATGAGGAAAAAACAAGAAAACCTACCTGAATGAGGACCAATACAATGAAAAGATTCAAATTAGGTTTTTAAAATGTCTAAAGAGAAAAACAGCTGAGGGTATTATTTCCTTCAAGAAAAATTATTCCTTTTGCAGAGAAACCAAGGAATCAACATACAGTTAGTGGCTTATTTGTTCCTTATCACATATGTACTAAAAGCATTGCTCCTTGAGAATGACGTTCAAAGCGTCGGAAATAAAGAGGGAGGTTTTAATATCTCGCAATTGTTTTTCCACATATTGTATTTACTCTTGTTAGACGTAATCCCAAATTCACAGCGCACTGTTTAATAACCAGTTTAATATCACGCCAGAAAAAACTGTCAACTTCAAACAAATGAGCAACGTGTCTTGTGTGAGCATTATGTCACATTCTACACAGAGGAAAAATGCCTGTGAGCCAGAAGTTCCTCCTTCACACCAAATCAAACAGAACACCTTGTCTGACTGCAAGCTGCAGCTTACACATACAGATTACCCTCACAGCCAGCATCTTTCAAAGTGAATCGACAGAATGGTGAAATAAGGAGTGATAAAGAGGCAAAGTCACATTTTCATTCGCAGTTAGAAGCAACGCCGACGTAAAAAAAACAAGAAATAATCAATTAGTTTTCACTGCTGTGTTTGTCCAATTCAAGCTGCCATCAAAGCAGAGTTCAGTGGAGGGAGATGAATTTGTGTGTGTTTGAATAACAACTTTGATTTTTTTTGCATGAATTCAACAGGTTCTGATGCAGCGACTACAGACATTATCTGAGGACAAACATAAACATTTCAAGAGGCCCAGCAGCTTCCTAAAGAGCAAACTTCTCAAAATCTTAAAAGATGATTTCTACGATTTATTAGAGCGGCCCACACTCTCCTGTTGTTTGTCGACACACTAACAGCAAAGTAATGTCCTGTCTACTGTATGCTTTCATGCTGCAAGACACTGTGTGAATAGACTATAAAAAAACAGCTATTTCTTTTAGAACAGGACAGCTAACTGCTCTGCAGCCTCCCACAGCCTGTCACCAACAAAATGCCGTATTGATGTTTGCATATAATATAAAAACTCTCCCAGAACATCATTCTGTCTTTCCTCGCTGTGTTATGTTTAGAAGTTTGTTAAGCAGGCTGGTTATCTTGGTTAACATTAAGAATAACATCATTTGCATAAAACATCATTTGCAGGTCTGTGACAGGACGCACACTCATCACACATCAAGCATGCAAACAAATATGAATATATTATTCACGTATGAACAACCAATACACTATAAACAGCATCCATAACAACCCACTTCTTTTTCCTTGTCAGCTGATTGACACAATTTGGCACAATTGTCACACCAGCACTTCTTCTAAGTGTCATAACTCAGTCAACTCAAAACACACTGATGTTAGAAACACACTAGGGATGTGCAGAGATCCCAGTATTTGTATTTGTATCTATAATTGTTTAGGCAGCAAAATTATTTATGTTTGTATTGGAATAAAAGTGGCATAAAAATCCAGTTTTTATTTTTATTATGCTTTTAACTTTAGGATATTAAAGTGTTAAAATAAGTGTAATCTTATGAAGGAAGTCCCTACACCAGGTCTTGAACTCTAGTCTCCCACATCATAGATGACTGCACTGACTACTGAGCTAAAACCAAGTGCATCGCCAACACACAGACAGACCTTTACTTATTTATACACCCATAACACAGAGACAGTTCAGCATGTAACGTGTAGGGAAGAACTTCAAAGGTGAATATTACTTCGAACTTTTCATTTAATGCCTATTTTTTACAACTTTGTGGAAAGGAGAAGGGGAACAACAGGATATGGAGAGTCCTTTGTAAGCACTCAGCTTGTATCAGTAGCTCAGCTTTATCCCTGGCGAACAAATATGATGTCCAAATAAGGAAATGTGCGTCATGTAGCAGGTGGATGTGACTCCCTTCGTTGAGACCTGCTGACAGACGTAACAGCGGAATAGAGGAGAGAGACTGAGATAGCAATGTAACTGACCTGCACGCTGGTATTTGACATGTTTTTTTTTCTTCCCGAAACCAAATAATTTTTAAAATATTTGTATGAAATAAATGTTTGTTAAAAAAAACACTATTTGTGCTTTGCCAAATAACATATTCTGGCACATCCCTGATACTGGGAACTCACTCTTTACACTGGTAGTAGGATTGCCAATGTCAATCTAAGATAAACATCCATAAATCCATTTAGAAATCATAGAAAAAATGCACTCCTTACAACTTCAGATCTCGGCTCAAAGTCATTAAATTCAGATAAAACATAACTTTCCATGAGAAGATTTGCCCAAATGAAAATAAGCAGTTTATCCTTGTAAAAATACAGAGGTGTAAATAGTTTTAGCTTTGATATTTCACGTATACCACCAGAAATGCTGAGCCATGCAGAATAAAGGTTGACTGTTGTTCACAGGTGTTATTTTTTATCTCAAGATAGATAAAAGTTTTTCCCAGGTGACTATTGCCCAGAATATCACACTGCCTCCGTCCGCTTGCCTTCATTCCACAGTGCATCCTGGTGCCATATCTTCCTCAGGTAAGTGACCCACACACTCTACATGATATAAAAGAAAACGTGATTCATCAGACCAGGCCACCTTCTTCCATCGCTCCATGTTCCAGTTCTGACACTCATTGTAGGCGCTTTCGGCTGTGAACAGGGGTCAGCATGGGCGCTCTGACCGGTTTGCAGCTACAAAGCCCCATACGTAACAAGCTGCGATATACTGTGTGTTCTGACACTTGTCTATCACAGCCACAGGGGGAATGTGGGGCTGCATCCAATAACTCTTACCCCAGGCACTACACACGGTTCATATGAGAAGCACGGTGAAAAAGCTCATCACATTCACAGATGGCTACCAAATCCAAGGCAAATGTCAAAAGGACTCACATGACAGCCAGAGCACCTGTGAAAAAGACCACAGAGCTGAGAACACGATGGCTTTACAGATGGTTATATGTGCAGGGAGATGACGGAAAGCCCATCACAAATGTCTCTGTATCGTATTATTTTCAGGGACATTAATTCAAAGCAATTTGTGTATCTTGAAGTGACCGCACATAATTCTCTCCCATTTGGTCACAGTGTTTACATTTGCTGAAATGAAGTGCATACAGATCCAACACAAACATTTATTCATCTATGAGATTAAATCAGACTTCAAATTGAACCAGAAAAAACTCAGTTCAGGGGAGACGTTAGGACAACCTTGCAAAAAGATAAATAATGAGATTGGATGCACCTCAAATAAAACTTGTTTACATGACACTGCATTTAGATTAACAAACTGTAAAAGAGACATTTTTATGGAAATATAAGCAGTAACACTTGAACTAAGAGACATATTATTCATATTCCTTGCAGGCTACTGTTTTCAGGTCACTTCTAACTAAATATAAATTAGCAAGTATTTTCTCTCCCACTTTCTGATTATTTCACATTTTTCTCCCTCAGAGTGATTTGAATGACAAAGCTCTGCGGAGCTTTGAGGCTAAAGGCATGAGAGTCCGCACAAAGCCGCATTCTCTCCCAGCCTATTCCCATCCAATACATATGCTAATACTTCAAGTCACACTTGGTTGAAGAACTTACAGTATGAAACATTTTACTGTTAAATTTATTCAAACTAGCAATTCAAAAATGTATCGGCATGGTACTGTTGTGGGAAATAGAGCAAGTATCCAAGAGAGCCGCCATGTTTGTGAAGCTTCAGTACCCCGAGCCGGGCGGGGATCAAAGATTGTCTTATTCCTGAGAACAAGAAGAAACCTAAAACCAGGTTAGAGCATAATGTATTCTTTTGCAATTAAACATTTTTAGACTCAAGACATGCAATAAAACCAGCCCAGGAGCCCGTGTTCCTTTGTGCATCAAGCAGCTCTGTGCATCAAGCAGCTCTAACTGCTTCCAATAGGATATTATCACTTAAGATAATCTAAAGCAAAGTGTGTGTCTAACCGTGAAAGAGTAAGCGGGTGTGTGTGTGCTTTGAACATAGATGAACAATAAAAATTAAGGACGCTCAGAGGGC